>NW_026892985.1:0-131327 GCF_033815535.1 Pezoporus flaviventris
CCTTTACATTGGTGCCTCCATCGTTGCTTTCACTGCTCACATTCATACAGGAAAAGCATTTGAATGGAATCAGTCCAGAGGCTGCTCTCTGCTGCGCAGCAACACAGTCAGCACAGAATGAACAGTGGCATCTGCTCACACGGCAGAAGGAGCAGCAGGGAAAGCTAGTGCTCTGCTTCTTCAGCACACAAGCAGCTTTGCAACGGGGTCACCATCATTGCAGTCTCTCCTCGGCTTCATACCTAAAAGTCCTTTTGAATCCGAATTCTCAGGTGGTGTCTCTCAGCTGCCCAGCAGCACAGTTAGTACAGCACGAACCTTTGGCCTCTGCTCCCACAGCAGAAGAGACAGGATTGAAAGCTGGTGCTGGACCTGTTCAGCACACAATCCCTTTTACATTGGTGCATTCATCGTTGCTTTCACTGCTCACTTTCATACAGGAAAAGCATTTGAATGGAATCAGTCCAGAGGCTGCTCTCTGCTGCGCAGCAACACAGTCAGCACAGAATGAACAGTGGCATCTGCTCACACGGCAGAAGGAGCAGCAGGGAAAGCTAGTGCTCTGCTTCTTCAGCACACAAGCAGCTTTGCAACGGGGTCACCATCATTGCAGTCTCTCCTCGGGTTCATACCTAAAAGTCCATTTGAATCCAAATTCTCAGGTGGTGTCTCTCAGCTGCCCAGCAGCACAGTTAGTACAGCACGAACGTTTGGCCTCTGCTCCCACAGCAGAAGAGCCAGGATTGAAAGCTGGTGCTGGACCTGTTCAGCACACAATCCCTTTTACATTGGTGCATTCATCGTTGCTTTCACTGCTCACTTTCATACAGGAAAAGCATTTGAATAGAATCAGTCCAGAGGCTGCTCTCTGCTGCGCAGGAACACAGTCAGCACAGAATGAACAGTGGCATCTGCTCACACGGCAGAAGGAGCAGCAGGGAAAGCTAGTGCTCTGCTTCTTCAGCACACAAGCAGCTTTGCAACGGGGTCACCATCATTGCAGTCTCTCCTCGGTTTCATACCTAAAAGTCCATTTGAATCCAAATTCTCAAGCGGTCTCAGCTGCCCAGCAGCACAGTGAGTACTGCACGAACGTTTGGCATCTGCTCCCACAGCAGAAGAGCAAGGATTGAAACCTGGTGCTGGACCTGTTCAGCACACAATCCCCTTTACATTGGTGCATCCATCGTTGCTTTCACTGCTAACACTCGTACAGGAAAAGCATTTGAATAGAATCAGTCCAGAGCCTGCTCCCTGCTGGCAGCAACACAGCACAGAATGAACAGGGGCACCTGCTCACACGGCAGAAGGACCAGCAGGGAAAGCTAGTGCTGTGTCTCTTCAGCACACAAGCAGCTTTGCAACGGGGTCACCATCATTGCAGTCTCTCCTCGGCTTCATACCTAAAAGTCCATTTGAATCCAAATTCTCACGCGGTCTCAGCTGCCCAGCAGCACAGTGAGTACTGCACGAACGTTTGGCATCTGCTCCCACAGCAGAAGAGCAAGGATTGAAAGCTGGTGCTGGACCTGTTCAGCACACAATCCCCTTTACATTGGTGCATCCATCGTTGCTTTCACTGCTAACACTCGTACAGGAAAAGCATTTGAATAGAATCAGTCCAGAGCCTGCTCCCTGCTGGCAGCAACACAGCACAGAATGAACAGTGGCATCTGCTCACACGGCAGAAGGACCAGCAGGGAAAGCTAGTGCTGTGTCTCTTCCGCACACAAGCAGCTTTGCAACGGGGTCACCATCATTGCAGTCTCTCCTCGGGTTCATACCTAAAAGTCCATTTGAATCCAAATTCTCAAGCGGTCTCAGCTGCCCAGCAGCACAGTGAGTACTGCACGAACGTTTGGCATCTGCTCCCACAGCAGAAGAGCAAGGATTGAAAGCTGGTGCTGGACCTGTTCAGCACACAATCCCCTTTACATTGGTGCATCCATCGTTGCTTTCACTGCTAACACTCGTACAGGAAAAGCATTTGAATAGAATCAGTCCAGAGGCTGCTCTCTGCTGCGCAGCAACACAGTCAGCACAGAATGAACAGTGGCATCCGCTCACACGGCAGAAGGAGCAGCAGGGAAAGCTAGTGCTCTGCTTCTTCAGCACACAAGCAGCTTTGCAACGGGGTCACCATCATTGCAGTCTCTCCTCGGGTTCATACCTAAAAGTCCATTTGAATCCAAATTCTCAGGTGGTGTCTCTCAGCTGCCCAGCAGCACAGTTAGTACAGCACGAACGTTTGGCCTCTGCTCCCACACCAGAAGAGCCAGGATTGAAAGCTGGTGCTGGACCTGTTCAGCACACAATCCCTTTTACATTGGTGCATTCATCGTTGCTTTCACTGCTCACTTTCATACAGGAAAAGCATTTGAATAGAATCAGTCCAAAGGCTGCTCTCTGCTGCGCAGGAACACAGTCAGCACAGAATGAACAGTGGCATCTGCTCACACGGCAGAAGGAGCAGCAGGGAAAGCTAGTGCTCTGCTTCTTCAGCACACAAGCAGCTTTGCAACGGGGTCACCATCATTGCAGTCTCTCCTCGGTTTCATACCTAAAAGTCCATTTGAATCCAAATTCTCAAGCGGTCTCAGCTGCCCAGCAGCACAGTGAGTACAGCACGAACGTTTGGCATCTGCTCCCACAGCAGAAGAGCAAGGATTGAAAGCTGGTGCTGGACGTGTTCAGCACACAATCCCCTTTACATTGGTGCATCCATCGTTGCTTTCACTGCTAACACTCGTACAGGAAAAGCATTTGAATAGAATCAGTCCAGAGCCTGCTCCCTGCTGGCAGCAACACAGCACAGAATGAACAGGGGCATCTGCTCACACGGCAGAAGGAGCAGCAGGGAAAGCTAGTGCTGTGTCTCTTCAGCACACAAGCAGCTTGGCAACGGGGTCACCATCATTGCAGTCTCTCCTCGGGTTCATACCTAAAAGTCCATTTGAATCCAAATTCTCAGGTGGTGTCTCTCAGCTGCCCAGCAGCACAGTTAGTACAGCACTAACGTTTGGCCTCTGCTCCCACAGCAGAAGAGCCAGGATTGAAAGCTGGTGCTGGACCTGTTCAGCACACAATCCCCTTTACATTGGTGCCTCCATCGTTGCTTTCACTGCTCACATTCATACAGGAAAAGCATTTGAATGGAATCAGTCCGGAGGCTGCTCTCTGCTGTGCAGGAACACAGTCAACACAGAATGAACAGTGGCATCTGCTCACACGGCAGAAGGAGCAGCAGGGAAAGCTAGTGCTCTGCTTCTTCAGCACACAAGCAGCCTTGCAACGGGGTCACCATCATTGCAGTCTCTCCTCGGTTTCATACCTAAAAGTCCATTTGAATCCAAATTCTCAGTTGGTGTCTCTCAGCTGCCCAGCAGCACAGTTAGTACAGCACGAACGTTTGGCCTCTGCTCCCACAGCAGAAGAGCCAGGATTGAAAGCTGGTGCTGGACCTGTTCAGCAAACAATCACCTTTACATTGGTGCCTCCATCGTTGCTTTCACTGCTCACATTCATACAGGAAAAGCATTTGAATGGAATCAGTCCAGAGGCTGCTCTCTGCTGCGCAGCAACACTGTCAGCACAGAATGAAGAGTGGCATCTGCTCACACGGCAGAAGAGCCAGGATTGAAAGCTGGTGCTGGACCTGTTCAGCACACAATCCCCTTTACATTGGTGCATCCATCGTTGCTTTCACTGCTAACACTCGTACAGGAAAAGCATTTGAATAGAATCAGTCCAGAGCCTGCTCCCTGCTGGCAGCAACACAGCACAGAATGAAGAGTGGCATCTGCTCACACGGCAGAAGGCCCAGCAGGGAAACCTAGTGCTGTGTCTCTTCAGCACACAAGCAGCTTTGCAACGGGGTCACCATCATTGCAGTCTCTCCTCGGTTTCATACCTAAAAGTCCATTTGAATCCAAATTCTCAGGTGGTGTCTCTCAGCTGCCCAGCAGCACAGTGAGTACAGCACGAACGTTTGGCCTCTGCTCCCACAGCAGAAGAGCCAGGATTGAAAGCTGGTGCTGGACCTGTTCAGCACACAATCCCCTTTACATTGGTGCCTCCATCGTTGCTTTCACTGCTCACTTTCATACAGGAAAAGCATTTGAATGGAATCAGTCCAGAGCCTGCTCTCTGCTGCGCAGCAACACAGTCAGCACAGAATGAACAGTGGCATCTGCTCACACGGCAGAAGGAGCAGCAGGGAAAGCTAGTGCTCTGCTTCTTCAGCACACAAGCAGCTTTGCAACGGGGTCACCATCATTGCAGTCTCTCCTCGGTTTCATACCTAAAAGTCCATTTGAATCCAAATTCTCAAGCCGTCTCAGCTGCCCAGCAGCGCAGTGAGTACAGCACGAACGTTTGGCCTCTGCTCCCACAGCAGAAGAGCCAGGATTGAAAGCTGGTGCTGGACCTGTTCAGCACACAATCACCTTTACATTGGTGCCTCCATCGTTGCTTTCACTGCTCACATTCATACAGGAAAAGCATTTGAATGGAATCAGTCCAGAGGCTGCTCTCTGCTGCGCAGCAACACAGTCAGCACAGAATGAACAGTGGCATCTGCTCACACGGCAGAAGGAGCAGCAGGGAAAGCTAGTGCTCTGCTTCTTCAGCACACAAGCAGCTTTGCAACGGGGTCACCATCATTGCAGTCTCTCCTCGGCTTCATACCTAAAAGTCCTTTTGAATCCGAATTCTCAGGTGGTGTCGCTCAGCTGCCCAGCAGCACAGTTAGTACAGCACGAACGTTTGGCCTCTGCTCCCACACCAGAAGAGCCAGGATTGAAAGCTGGTGCTGGACCTGTTCAGCACACAATCCCTTTTACATTGGTGCATTCATCGTTGCTTTCACTGCTCACTTTCATACAGGAAAAGCATTTGAATGGAATCAGTCCAGAGGCTGCTCTCTGCTGCGCAGCAACACAGTCAGCACAGAATGAACAGTGGCATCTGCTCACACGGCAGAAGGAGCAGCAGGGAAAGCTAGTGCTCTGCTTCTTCAGCACACAAGCAGCTTTGCAACGGGGTCACCATCATTGCAGTCTCTCCCCTGTTTCCTACCTAAAAGTCCATTTGAGTCCAAATTCTCAGGTGGTGTCTCTCAGCTGCCCAGCAGCACAGTTAGTACAGCACGAACCTTTGGCCTCTGCTCCCACAGCAGAAGAGACAGGATTGAAAGCTGGTGCTGGACCTGTTCAGCACACAATCCCTTTTACATTGGTGCATTCATCGTTGCTTTCACTGCTCACTTTCATACAGGAAAAGCATTTGAATGGAATCAGTCCAGAGGCTGCTCTCTGCTGCGCAGCAACACAGTCAGCACAGAATGAACAGTGGCATCTGCTCACACGGCAGAAGGAGCAGCAGGGAAAGCTAGTGCTCTGCTTCTTCAGCACACAAGCAGCTTTGCAACGGGGTCACCATCATTGCAGTCTCTCCTCGGGTTCATACCTAAAAGTCCATTTGAATCCAAATTCTCAGGTGGTGTCTCTCAGCTGCCCAGCAGCACAGTTAGTACAGCACGAACGTTTGGCCTCTGCTCCCACAGCAGAAGAGCCAGGATTGAAAGCTGGTGCTGGACCTGTTCAGCACACAATCACCTTTACATTGGTGCCTCCATCGTTGCTTTCACTGCTCACTTTCATACAGGAAAAGCATTTGAATGGAATCAGTCCAGAGCCTGCTCTCTGCTGCGCAGGAACACAGTCAGCACAGAATGAACAGTGGCATCTGCTCACACGGCAGAAGGAGCAGCAGGGAAAGCTAGTGCTCTGCTTCTTCAGCACACAAGCAGCTTTGCAACGGGGTCACCATCATTGCAGTCTCTCCTCGGCTTCATACCTAAAAGTCCATTTGAATCCAAATTCTCACGCGGTCTCAGCTGCCCAGCAGCACAGTGAGTACTGCACGAACGTTTGGCATCTGCTCCCACAGCAGAAGAGCAAGGATTGAAAGCTGGGGATGGACCTGTTCAGCACACAATCCCCTTTACATTGGTGCATCCATCGTTGCTTTCACTGCTAACACTCGTACAGGAAAAGCATTTGAATAGAATCAGTCCTGAGGCTGCTCGCTGCTGCGCAGCAACACAGTCAGCACAGAATGAACAGTGGCATCTGCTCACACGGCAGAAGGAGCAGCAGGGAAAGCTAGTGCTCTGCTTCTTCAGCACACAAGCAGCTTTGCAACGGGGTCACCATCATTGCAGTCTCTCCTCGGTTTCATACCTAAAAGTCCATTTGAATCCAAATTCTCAAGCCGTCACAGCTGCCCAGCAGCACAGTGAGTACAGCACGAACGTTTGGCCTCTGCTCCCACAGCAGAAGAGCAAGGATTGAAAGCTGGTGCTGGACCTGTTCAGCACACAATCCCCTTTACATTGGTGCATCCATCGTTGCTTTCACTGCTAACACTCGTACAGGAAAAGCATTTGAATAGAATCAGTCCAGAGCCTGCTCCCTGCTGGCAGCAACACAGCACAGAATGAACAGGGGCATCTGCTCACACGGCAGAAGGACCAGCAGGGAAAGCTAGTGCTGTGTCTCTTCAGCACACAAGCAGCTTTGCAACGGGGTCACCATCATTGCAGTCTCTCCTCGGGTTCATACCTAAAAGTCCATTTGAATCCAAATTCTCAGGTGGTGTCTCTCAGCTGCCCAGCAGCACAGTTAGTACAGCACTAACGTTTGGCCTCTGCTCCCACAGCAGAAGAGCCAGGATTGAAAGCTGGTGCTGGACCTGTTCAGCACACAATCACCTTTACATTGGTGCCTCCATCGTAGCTTTCACTGCTCACATTCGTACAGGAAAAGCATTTGAATGGAATCAGTCCAGAGGCTGCTCTCTGCTGTGCAGGAACACAGTCAACACAGAATGAACAGTGGCATCTGCTCACACGGCAGAAGGAGCAGCAGGGAAAGCTAGTGCTCTGCTTCTTCAGCACACAAGCAGCTTTGCAACGGGGTCACCATCATTGCAGTCTCTCCTCGGGTTCATACCTAAAAGTCCATTTGAATCCAAATTCTCAGGTGGTGTCTCTCAGCTGCCCAGCAGCACAGTGAGTACAGCACGAACGTTTGGCCTCTGCTCCCACAGCAGAAGAGCCAGGATTGAAAGCTGGTGCTGGACCTGTTCAGCACACAATCCCCTTTACATTAGTGCCTCCATCGTTGCTTTCACTGCTCACTTTCATACAGGAAAAGCATTTGAATGGAATCAGTCCAGAGCCTGCTCTCTGCTGCGCAGGAACACAGTCAGCACAGAATGAACAGTGTTATCTGCTCACACGGCAGAAGGAGCAGCAGGGAAAGCTAGTGCTCTGCTTCTTCAGCACACAAGCAGCTTTGCAACGGGGTCACCATCATTGCAGTCTCTCCTCGGGTTCATACCTAAAAGTCCATTTGAATCCAAATTCTCAAGCGGTCTCAGCTGCCCAGCAGCACAGTGAGTACTGCACGAACGTTTGGCATCTGCTCCCACAGCAGAAGAGCCAGGATTGAAAGCTGGTGCTGGACCTGTTCAGCACACAATCCCCTTTACATTGGTGCATCCATCGTTGCTTTCACTGCTAACACTCGTACAGGAAAAGCATTTGAATAGAATCAGTCCTGAGCCTGCTCCCTGCTGGCACCAACACAGCACAGAATGAACAGGGGCATCTGCTCACACGGCAGAAGGACCAGCAGGGAAAGCTAGTGCTGTGTCTCTTCAGCACACAAGCAGCTTTGCAACGGGGTCACCATCATTGCAGTCTCTCCTCGGGTTCATACCTAAAAGTCCATTTGAATCCAAATTCTCAGGTGGTGTCTCTCAGCTGCCCAGCAGCACAGTTAGTACAGCACTAACGTTTGGCCTCTGCTCCCACAGCAGAAGAGCCAGGATTGAAAGCTGGTGCTGGACCTGTTCAGCACACAATCACCTTTACATTGGTGCCTCCATCGTAGCTTTCACTGCTCACATTCGTACAGGAAAAGCATTTGAATGGAATCAGTCCAGAGGCTGCTCTCTGCTGTGCAGGAACACAGTCAACACAGAATGAACAGTGGCATCTGCTCACACGGCAGAAGGAGCAGCAGGGAAAGCTAGTGCTCTGCTTCTTCAGCACACAAGCAGCTTTGCAACGGGGTCACCATCATTGCAGTCTCTCCTCGGGTTCATACCTAAAAGTCCATTTGAATCCAAATTCTCAGGTGGTGTCTCTCAGCTGCCCAGCATCACAGTGAGTACAGCACGAATGTTTGGCCTCTGCTCCCACAGCAGAAGAGCCAGGATTGAAAGCTGGTGCTGGACCTGTTCAGCACACAATCCCCTTTACATTAGTGCCTCCATCGTTGCTTTCACTGCTCACTTTCATACAGGAAAAGCATTTGAATGGAATCAGTCCAGAGCCTGCTCTCTGCTGCGCAGGAACACAGTCAGCACAGAATGAACAGTGTTATCTGCTCACACGGCAGAAGGAGCAGCAGGGAAAGCTAGTGCTCTGCTTCTTCAGCGCACAAGCAGCTTTGCAACGGGGTCACCATCATTGCAGTCTCTCCTCGGGTTCATACCTAAAAGTCCATTTGAATCCAAATTCTCAAGCGGTCTCAGCTGCCCAGCAGCACAGTGAGTACTGCACGAACGTTTGGCATCTGCTCCCACAGCAGAAGAGCCAGGATTGAAAGCTGGTGCTGGACCTGTTCAGCACACAATCCCCTTTACATTGGTGCATCCATCGTTGCTTTCACTGCTAACACTCGTACAGGAAAAGCATTTGAATAGAATCAGTCCTGAGGCTGCTCTCTGCTGCGCAGCAACACAGTCAGCACAGAATGAACAGTGGCATCTGCTCACACGGCAGAAGGAGCAGCAGGGAAAGCTAGTGCTCTGCTTCTTCAGCACACAAGCAGCTTTGCAACGGGGTCACCATCATTGCAGTCTCTCCCCTGTTTCCTACCTAAAAGTCCATTTGAATCCAAATTCTCAGGTGGTGTCGCTCAGCTGCCCAGCAGCACAGTGAGTACAGCACGAACGTTTGGCTTCTGCTCCCACAGCAGAAGAGCCAGGATTGAAAGCTGGTGCTGGACCTGTTCAGCACACAATCACCTTTACATTGGTGCCTCCATCGTTGCTTTCACTGCTAACACTCATACAGGAAAAGCATTTGAATAGAATCCGTCCAGAGCCTGCTCCCTGCTGGCAGCAACACAGTCAGCACAGAATGAACAGTGGCATCTGCTCACACGGCAGAAGGACCAGCAGGGAAAGCTAGTGCTGTGTCTCTTCAGCACACAAGCAGCTTTGCAACGGGGTCACCATCATTGCAGTCTCTCCTCGGGTTCATACCTAAAAGTCCTTTTGAATCCGAATTCTCAGGTGGTGTCTCTCAGCTGCCCAGCAGCACAGTTAGTACAGCACGAACGTTTGGCCTCTGCTCCCACAGCAGAAGAGCAAGGATTGAAAGCTGGTGCTGGACCTGTTCAGCACACAATCCCCTTTACATTGGTGCATCCATCGTTGCTTTCACTGCTAACACTCGTACAGGAAAAGCATTTGAATAGAATCAGTACTGAGGCTGCTCTCTGCTGCGCAGCAACACAGTCAGCACAGAATGAACAGTGGCATCTGCTCACACGGCAGAAGGAGCAGCAGGGAAAGCTAGTGCTCTGCTTCTTCAGCACACAAGCAGCTTTGCAACGGGGTCACCATCATTGCAGTCTCTCCCCTGTTTCCTACCTAAAAGTCCATTTGAATCCAAATTCTCAGGTGGTGTCGCTCAGCTGCCCAGCAGCACAGTGAGTACAGCACGAACGTTTGGCCTCTGCTCCCACAGCAGAAGAGCCAGGATTGAAAGCTGGTGCTGGACCTGTTCAGCACACAATCCCCTTTACATTGGTGCCTCCATCGTTGCTTTCACTGCTAACACTCATACAGGAAAAGCATTTGAATAGAATCCGTCCAGAGCCTGCTCCCTGCTGGCAGCAACACAGCACAGAATGAACAGTGGCATCTGCTCACACGGCAGAAGAGCAGCAGGGAAAGCTAGTGCTCTGCTTCTTCAGCACACAAGCAGCTTTGCAACGGGGTCACCATCATTGCAGTCTCTCCTCGGTTTCATACCTAAAAGTCCATTTGAATCCAAATTCTCAGGTGGTGTCTCTCAGCTGCCCAGCAGCACATTTAGTACAGCACGAACCTTTGGCCTCTGCTCCCACAGCAGAAGAGACAGGATTGAAAGCTGGTGCTGGACCTGTTCAGCACACAATCCCTTTTACATTGGTGCATTCATCGTTGCTTTCACTGCTCACTTTCATACAGGAAAAGCATTTGAATGGAATCAGTCCAGAGGCTGCTCTCTGCTGCGCAGCAACACAGTCAGCACAGAATGAACAGTGGCATCTGCTCACACGGCAGAAGGAGCAGCAGGGAAAGCTAGTGCTCTGCTTCTTCAGCACACAAGCAGCTTTGCAACGGGGTCACCATCATTGCAGTCTCTCCTCGGCTTCATACCTAAAAGTCCATTTGAATCCAAATTCTCACGCGGTCTCAGCTGCCCAGCAGCACAGTGAGTACTGCACGAACGTTTGGCATCTGCTCCCACAGCAGAAGAGCAAGGATTGAAAGCTGGGGATGGACCTGTTCAGCACACAATCCCCTTTACATTGGTGCATCCATCGTTGCTTTCACTGCTAACACTCGTACAGGAAAAGCATTTGAATAGAATCAGTCCTGAGGCTGCTCGCTGCTGCGCAGCAACACAGTCAGCACAGAATGAACAGTGGCATCTGCTCACACGGCAGAAGGAGCAGCAGGGAAAGCTAGTGCTCTGCTTCTTCAGCACACAAGCAGCTTTGCAACGGGGTCACCATCATTGCAGTCTCTCCTCGGTTTCATACCTAAAAGTCCATTTGAATCCAAATTCTCAAGCCGTCACAGCTGCCCAGCAGCACAGTGAGTACAGCACGAACGTTTGGCCTCTGCTCCCACAGCAGAAGAGCAAGGATTGAAAGCTGGTGCTGGACCTGTTCAGCACACAATCCCCTTTACATTGGTGCATCCATCGTTGCTTTCACTGCTAACACTCGTACAGGAAAAGCATTTGAATAGAATCAGTCCAGAGCCTGCTCCCTGCTGGCAGCAACACAGCACAGAATGAACAGGGGCATCTGCTCACACGGCAGAAGGACCAGCAGGGAAAGCTAGTGCTGTGTCTCTTCAGCACACAAGCAGCTTTGCAACGGGGTCACCATCATTGCAGTCTCTCCTCGGGTTCATACCTAAAAGTCCATTTGAATCCAAATTCTCAGGTGGTGTCTCTCAGCTGCCCAGCAGCACAGTTAGTACAGCACTAACGTTTGGCCTCTGCTCCCACAGCAGAAGAGCCAGGATTGAAAGCTGGTGCTGGACCTGTTCAGCACACAATCACCTTTACATTGGTGCCTCCATCGTAGCTTTCACTGCTCACATTCGTACAGGAAAAGCATTTGAATGGAATCAGTCCAGAGGCTGCTCTCTGCTGTGCAGGAACACAGTCAACACAGAATGAACAGTGGCATCTGCTCACACGGCAGAAGGAGCAGCAGGGAAAGCTAGTGCTCTGCTTCTTCAGCACACAAGCAGCTTTGCAACGGGGTCACCATCATTGCAGTCTCTCCTCGGGTTCATACCTAAAAGTCCATTTGAATCCAAATTCTCAGGTGGTGTCTCTCAGCTGCCCAGCAGCACAGTGAGTACAGCACGAACGTTTGGCCTCTGCTCCCACAGCAGAAGAGCCAGGATTGAAAGCTGGTGCTGGACCTGTTCAGCACACAATCCCCTTTACATTAGTGCCTCCATCGTTGCTTTCACTGCTCACTTTCATACAGGAAAAGCATTTGAATGGAATCAGTCCAGAGCCTGCTCTCTGCTGCGCAGGAACACAGTCAGCACAGAATGAACAGTGTTATCTGCTCACACGGCAGAAGGAGCAGCAGGGAAAGCTAGTGCTCTGCTTCTTCAGCACACAAGCAGCTTTGCAACGGGGTCACCATCATTGCAGTCTCTCCTCGGTTTCATACCTAAAAGTCCATTTGAATCCAAATTCTCAAGCGGTCTCAGCTGCCCAGCAGCACAGTGAGTACTGCACGAACGTTTGGCATCTGCTCCCACAGCAGAAGAGCCAGGATTGAAAGCTGGTGCTGGACCTGTTCAGCACACAATCCCCTTTACATTGGTGCATCCATCGTTGCTTTCACTGCTAACACTCGTACAGGAAAAGCATTTGAATAGAATCAGTCCTGAGCCTGCTCCCTGCTGGCACCAACACAGCACAGAATGAACAGGGGCATCTGCTCACACGGCAGAAGGACCAGCAGGGAAAGCTAGTGCTGTGTCTCTTCAGCACACAAGCAGCTTTGCAACGGGGTCACCATCATTGCAGTCTCTCCTCGGGTTCATACCTAAAAGTCCATTTGAATCCAAATTCTCAGGTGGTGTCTCTCAGCTGCCCAGCAGCACAGTTAGTACAGCACTAACGTTTGGCCTCTGCTCCCACAGCAGAAGAGCCAGGATTGAAAGCTGGTGCTGGACCTGTTCAGCACACAATCACCTTTACATTGGTGCCTCCATCGTAGCTTTCACTGCTCACATTCGTACAGGAAAAGCATTTGAATGGAATCAGTCCAGAGGCTGCTCTCTGCTGTGCAGGAACACAGTCAACACAGAATGAACAGTGGCATCTGCTCACACGGCAGAAGGAGCAGCAGGGAAAGCTAGTGCTCTGCTTCTTCAGCACACAAGCAGCTTTGCAACGGGGTCACCATCATTGCAGTCTCTCCTCGGGTTCATACCTAAAAGTCCATTTGAATCCAAATTCTCAGGTGGTGTCTCTCAGCTGCCCAGCATCACAGTGAGTACAGCACGAATGTTTGGCCTCTGCTCCCACAGCAGAAGAGCCAGGATTGAAAGCTGGTGCTGGACCTGTTCAGCACACAATCCCCTTTACATTAGTGCCTCCATCGTTGCTTTCACTGCTCACTTTCATACAGGAAAAGCATTTGAATGGAATCAGTCCAGAGCCTGCTCTCTGCTGCGCAGGAACACAGTCAGCACAGAATGAACAGTGTTATCTGCTCACACGGCAGAAGGAGCAGCAGGGAAAGCTAGTGCTCTGCTTCTTCAGCGCACAAGCAGCTTTGCAACGGGGTCACCATCATTGCAGTCTCTCCTCGGGTTCATACCTAAAAGTCCATTTGAATCCAAATTCTCAAGCGGTCTCAGCTGCCCAGCAGCACAGTGAGTACTGCACGAACGTTTGGCATCTGCTCCCACAGCAGAAGAGCCAGGATTGAAAGCTGGTGCTGGACCTGTTCAGCACACAATCCCCTTTACATTGGTGCATCCATCGTTGCTTTCACTGCTAACACTCGTACAGGAAAAGCATTTGAATAGAATCAGTCCTGAGGCTGCTCTCTGCTGCGCAGCAACACAGTCAGCACAGAATGAACAGTGGCATCTGCTCACACGGCAGAAGGAGCAGCAGGGAAAGCTAGTGCTCTGCTTCTTCAGCACACAAGCAGCTTTGCAACGGGGTCACCATCATTGCAGTCTCTCCCCTGTTTCCTACCTAAAAGTCCATTTGAATCCAAATTCTCAGGTGGTGTCGCTCAGCTGCCCAGCAGCACAGTGAGTACAGCACGAACGTTTGGCTTCTGCTCCCACAGCAGAAGAGCCAGGATTGAAAGCTGGTGCTGGACCTGTTCAGCACACAATCACCTTTACATTGGTGCCTCCATCGTTGCTTTCACTGCTAACACTCATACAGGAAAAGCATTTGAATAGAATCCGTCCAGAGCCTGCTCCCTGCTGGCAGCAACACAGTCAGCACAGAATGAACAGTGGCATCTGCTCACACGGCAGAAGGACCAGCAGGGAAAGCTAGTGCTGTGTCTCTTCAGCACACAAGCAGCTTTGCAACGGGGTCACCATCATTGCAGTCTCTCCTCGGGTTCATACCTAAAAGTCCTTTTGAATCCGAATTCTCAGGTGGTGTCTCTCAGCTGCCCAGCAGCACAGTTAGTACAGCACGAACGTTTGGCCTCTGCTCCCACAGCAGAAGAGCAAGGATTGAAAGCTGGTGCTGGACCTGTTCAGCACACAATCCCCTTTACATTGGTGCATCCATCGTTGCTTTCACTGCTAACACTCGTACAGGAAAAGCATTTGAATAGAATCAGTACTGAGGCTGCTCTCTGCTGCGCAGCAACACAGTCAGCACAGAATGAACAGTGGCATCTGCTCACACGGCAGAAGGAGCAGCAGGGAAAGCTAGTGCTCTGCTTCTTCAGCACACAAGCAGCTTTGCAACGGGGTCACCATCATTGCAGTCTCTCCCCTGTTTCCTACCTAAAAGTCCATTTGAATCCAAATTCTCAGGTGGTGTCGCTCAGCTGCCCAGCAGCACAGTGAGTACAGCACGAACGTTTGGCCTCTGCTCCCACAGCAGAAGAGCCAGGATTGAAAGCTGGTGCTGGACCTGTTCAGCACACAATCCCCTTTACATTGGTGCCTCCATCGTTGCTTTCACTGCTAACACTCATACAGGAAAAGCATTTGAATAGAATCCGTCCAGAGCCTGCTCCCTGCTGGCAGCAACACAGCACAGAATGAACAGTGGCATCTGCTCACACGGCAGAAGAGCAGCAGGGAAAGCTAGTGCTCTGCTTCTTCAGCACACAAGCAGCTTTGCAACGGGGTCACCATCATTGCAGTCTCTCCTCGGTTTCATACCTAAAAGTCCATTTGAATCCAAATTCTCAGGTGGTGTCTCTCAGCTGCCCAGCAGCACAGTTAGTACAGCACGAACCTTTGGCCTCTGCTCCCACAGCAGAAGAGACAGGATTGAAAGCTGGTGCTGGACCTGTTCAGCACACAATCCCTTTTACATTGGTGCATTCATCGTTGCTTTCACTGCTCACTTTCATACAGGAAAAGCATTTGAATGGAATCAGTCCAGAGGCTGCTCTCTGCTGCGCAGCAACACAGTCAGCACAGAATGAACAGTGGCATCTGCTCACACGGCAGAAGGAGCAGCAGGGAAAGCTAGTGCTCTGCTTCTTCAGCACACAAGCAGCTTTGCAACGGGGTCACCATCATTGCAGTCTCTCCTCGGGTTCATACCTAAAAGTCCATTTGAATCCAAATTCTCAAGCGGTCTCAGCTGCCCAGCAGCACAGTGAGTACTGCACGAATGTTTGGCATCTGCTCCCACAGCAGAAGAGCAAGGATTGAAAGCTGGTGCTGGACCTGTTCAGCACACAATCCCCTTTACATTGGTGCATCCATCGTTGCTTTCACTGCTAACACTCGTACAGGAAAAGCATTTGAATAGAATCAGTCCTGAGGCTGCTCTCTGCTGCGCAGCAACACAGTCAGCACAGAATGAACAGTGGCATCTGCTCACACGGCAGAAGGAGCAGCAGGGAAAGCTAGTGCTCTGCTTCTTCAGCACACAAGCAGCTTTGCAACGGGGTCACCATCATTGCAGTCTCTCCTCGGGTTCATACCTAAAAGTCCATTTGAATCCAAATTCTCAGGTGGTGTCTCTCAGCTGCCCAGCAGCACAGTTAGTACAGCACGAACGTTTGGCCTCTGCTCCCACAGCAGAAGAGCCAGGATTGAAAGCTGGTGATGGACCTGTTCAGCACACAATCCCTTTTACATTGGTGCATTCATCGTTGCTTTCACTGCTCACTTTCATACAGGAAAAGCATTTGAATAGAATCAGTCCAGAGGCTGCTCTCTGCTGCGCAGCAACACAGTCAGCACAGAATGAACAGTGGCATCTGCTCACACGGCAGAAGGAGCAGCAGGGAAAGCTAGTGCTCTGCTTCTTCAGCACACAAGCAGCTTTGCAACGGGGTCACCATCATTGCAGTCTCTCCTCGGTTTCATACCTAAAAGTCCATTTGAATCCAAATTCTCAAGCCGTCTCAGCTGCCCAGCAGCACAGTGAGTACAGCACGAACGTTTGGCCTCTGCTCCCATAGCAGAAGAGCCAGGATTGAAAGCTGGTGCTGGACCTGTTCAGCACACAATCACCTTTACATTGGTGCCTCCATCGTTGCTTTCACTGCTCACATTCATACAGGAAAAGCATTTGAATGGAATCAGTCCAGAGGCTGCTCTCTGCTGCGCAGCAACACAGTCAGCACAGAATGAAGAGTGGCATCTGCTCACACGGCAGAAGGAGCAGCAGGGAAAGCTAGTGCTCTGCTTCTTCAGCACACAAGCAGCTTTGCAACGGGGTCACCATCATTGCAGTCTCTCCTCGGCTTCATACCTAAAAGTCCATTTGAATCCGAATTCTCAGGTGGTGTCGCTCAGCTGCCCAGCAGCACAGTTAGTACAGCACGAACGTTTGGCCTCTGCTCCCACAGCAGAAGAGCCAGGATTGAAAGCTGGTGCTGGACCTGTTCAGCACACAATCCCTTTTACATTGGTGCATTCATCGTTGCTTTCACTGCTCACTTTCATACAGGAAAAGCATTTGAATGGAATCAGTCCAGAGGCTGCTCTCTGCTGCGCAGCAACACAGTCAGCACAGAATGAACAGTGGCATCTGCTCACACGGCAGAAGGAGCAGCAGGGAAAGCTAGTGCTCTGCTTCTTCAGCACACAAGCAGCTTTGCAACGGGGTCACCATCATTGCAGTCTCTCCTCGGCTTCATACCTAAAAGTCCTTTTGAATCCGAATTCTCAGGTGGTGTCGCTCAGCTGCCCAGCAGCACAGTTAGTACAGCACGAACGTTTGGCCTCTGCTCCCACAGCAGAAGAGCAAGGATTGAAAGCTGGTGCTGGACCTGTTCAGCACACAATCCCCTTTACATTGGTGCATCCATCGTTGCTTTCACTGCTAACACTCGTACAGGAAAAGCATTTGAATGGAATCAGTCCAGAGCCTGCTCTCTGCTGCGCAAGAACACAGTCAGCACAGAATGAACAGTGTTATCTGCTCACACGGCAGAAGGAGCAGCAGGGAAAGCTAGTGCTCTGCTTCTTCTGCACACAAGCAGCTTTGCAACGGGGTCACCATCATTGCAGTCTCTCCTCGGTTTCATACATAAAAGTCCATTTGAATCCAAATTCTCAAGCGGTCTCAGCTGCCCAGCAGCACAGTGAGTACAGCACGAACGTTTGGCCTCTGCTCCCACAGCAGAAGAGCAAGGATTGAAAGCTGGTGCTGGACCTGTTCAGCACACAATCCCCTTTACATTGGTGCATCCATCGTTGCTTTCACTGCTAACACTCGTACAGGAAAAGCATTTGAATAGAATCAGTCCAGAGCCTGCTCCCTGCTGGCAGCAACACAGCACAGAATGAACAGGGGCACCTGCTCACACGGCAGAAGGAGCAGCAGGGAAAGCTAGTGCTGTGTCTCTTCAGCACACAAGCAGCTTTGCAACGGGGTCACCATCATTGCAGTCTCTCCTCGGGTTCATACCTAAAAGTCCTTTTGAATCCGAATTCTCAGGTGGTGTCGCTCAGCTGCCCAGCAGCACAGTTAGTACAGCACGAACGTTTGGCCTCTGCTCCCACAGCAGAAGAGCCAGGATTGAAAGCTGGTGCTGGACCTGTTCAGCGCACAATCCCCTTTACATTAGTGCCTCCATCGTTGCTTTCACTGCTCACTTTCATAGAGGAAAAGCATTTGAATGGAATCAGTCCAGAGGCTGCTCTCTGCTGCGCAGCAACACAGTCAGCACAGAATGAACAGTGGCATCTGCTCACACGGCAGAAGGAGCAGCAGGGAAAGCTAGTGCTCTGCTTCTTCAGCACACAAGCAGCTTTGCAACGGGGTCACCATCATTGCAGTCTCTCCTCGGGTTCATACCTAAAAGTCCATTTGAATCCAAATTCTCAAGCGGTCTCAGCTGCCCAGCAGCACAGTGAGTACTGCACGAACGTTTGGCATCTGCTCCCACAGCAGAAGAGCAAGGATTGAAAGCTGGTGCTGGACCTGTTCAGCACACAATCCCCTTTACATTGGTGCATCCATCGTTGCTTTCACTGCTAACACTCGTACAGGAAAAGCATTTGAATAGAATCAGTCCTGAGGCTGCTCTCTGCTGCGCAGCAACACAGTCAGCACAGAATGAACAGTGGCATCTGCTCACACGGCAGAAGGAGCAGCAGGGAAAGCTAGTGCTCTGCTTCTTCAGCACACAAGCAGCTTTGCAACGGGGTCACCATCATTGCAGTCTCTCCTCGGTTTCATACCTAAAAGTCCATTTGAATCCAAATTCTCAGGTGGTGTCTCTCAGCTGCCCAGCAGCACAGTTAGTACAGCACGAACGTTTGGCCTCTGCTCCCACAGCAGAAGAGCCAGGATTGAAAGCTGGTGCTGGACCTGTTCAGCACACAATCCCTTTTACATTGGTGCCTCCATCGTTGCTTTCACTGCTCACTTTCATACAGGAAAAGCATTTGAATGGAATCAGTCCAGAGGCTGCTCTCTGCTGCGCAGGAACACAGTCAGCACAGAATGAACAGTGGCATCTGCTCACACGGCAGAAGGAGCAGCAGGGAAAGCTAGTGCTCTGCTTCTTCAGCACACAAGCAGCTTTGCAACGGGGTCACCATCATTGCAGTCTCTCCTCGGCTTCATACCTAAAAGTCCATTTGAATCCAAATTCTCACGCGGTCTCAGCTGCCCAGCAGCACAGTGAGTACTGCATGAACGTTTGGCATCTGCTCCCACAGCAGAAGAGCAAGGATTGAAAGCTGGGGATGGACCTGTTCAGCACACAATCCCCTTTACATTGGTGCATCCATCGTTGCTTTCACTGCTAACACTCGTACAGGAAAAGCATTTGAATAGAATCAGTCCAGAGCCTGCTCCCTGCTGGCAGCAACACAGCACAGAATGAACAGGGGCATCTGCTCACACGGCAGAAGGACCAGCAGGGAAAGCTAGTGCTGTGTCTCTTCCGCACACAAGCAGCTTTGCAACGGGGTCACCATCATTGCAGTCTCTCCTCGGGTTCATACCTAAAAGTCCATTTGAATCCAAATTCTCAAGCGGTCTCAGCTGCCCAGCAGCACAGTGAGTACTGCACGAACGTTTGGCATCTGCTCCCACAGCAGAAGAGCAAGGATTGAAAGCTGGTGCTGGACCTGTTCAGCACACAATCCCCTTTACATTGGTGCATCCATCGTTGCTTTCACTGCTAACACTCGTACAGGAAAAGCATTTGAATAGAATCAGTCCAGAGGCTGCTCTCTGCTGCGCAGCAACACAGTCAGCACAGAATGAACAGTGGCATCCGCTCACACGGCAGAAGGAGCAGCAGGGAAAGCTAGTGCTCTGCTTCTTCAGCACACAAGCAGCTTTGCAACGGGGTCACCATCATTGCAGTCTCTCCTCGGGTTCATACCTAAAAGTCCATTTGAATCCAAATTCTCAGGTGGTGTCTCTCAGCTGCCCAGCAGCACAGTTAGTACAGCACGAACGTTTGGCCTCTGCTCCCAAAGCAGAAGAGCCAGGATTGAAAGCTGGTGCTGGACCTGTTCAGCACACAATCCCTTTTACATTGGTGCATTCATCGTTGCTTTCACTGCTCACTTTCATACAGGAAAAGCATTTGAATAGAATCAGTCCAGAGGCTGCTCTCTGCTGCGCAGGAACACAGTCAGCACAGAATGAACAGTGGCATCTGCTCACACGGCAGAAGGAGCAGCAGGGAAAGCTAGTGCTCTGCTTCTTCAGCACACAAGCAGCTTTGCAACGGGGTCACCATCATTGCAGTCTCTCCTCGGTTTCATACCTAAAAGTCCATTTGAATCCAAATTCTCAAGCCGTCTCAGCTGCCCAGCAGCACAGTGAGTACAGCACGAACGTTTGGCCTCTGCTCCCACAGCAGAAGAGCAAGGATTGAAAGCTGGTGCTGGACGTGTTCAGCACACAATCCCCTTTACATTGGTGCATCCATCGTTGCTTTCACTGCTAACACTCGTACAGGAAAAGCATTTGAATAGAATCAGTCCAGAGCCTGCTCCCTGCTGGCAGCAACACAGCACAGAATGAACAGGGGCATCTGCTCACACGGCAGAAGGACCAGCAGGGAAAGCTAGTGCTGTGTCTCTTCCGCACACAAGCAGCTTTGCAACGGGGTCACCATCATTGCAGTCTCTCCTCGGGTTCATACCTAAAAGTCCATTTGAATCCAAATTCTCAAGCGGTCTCAGCTGCCCAGCAGCACAGTGAGTACTGCACGAACGTTTGGCATCTGCTCCCACAGCAGAAGAGCAAGGATTGAAAGCTGGTGCTGGACCTGTTCAGCACACAATCCCCTTTACATTGGTGCATCCATCGTTGCTTTCACTGCTAACACTCGTACAGGAAAAGCATTTGAATAGAATCAGTCCAGAGGCTGCTCTCTGCTGCGCAGCAACACAGTCAGCACAGAATGAACAGTGGCATCCGCTCACACGGCAGAAGGAGCAGCAGGGAAAGCTAGTGCTCTGCTTCTTCAGCACACAAGCAGCTTTGCAACGGGGTCACCATCATTGCAGTCTCTCCTCGGGTTCATACCTAAAAGTCCATTTGAATCCAAATTCTCAGGTGGTGTCTCTCAGCTGCCCAGCAGCACAGTTAGTACAGCACGAACGTTTGGCCTCTGCTCCCACAGCAGAAGAGCCAGGATTGAAAGCTGGTGCTGGACCTGTTCAGCACACAATCCCTTTTACATTGGTGCATTCATCGTTGCTTTCACTGCTCACTTTCATACAGGAAAAGCATTTGAATAGAATCAGTCCAGAGGCTGCTCTCTGCTGCGCAGGAACACAGTCAGCACAGAATGAACAGTGGCATCTGCTCACACGGCAGAAGGAGCAGCAGGGAAAGCTAGTGCTCTGCTTCTTCAGCACACAAGCAGCTTTGCAACGGGGTCACCATCATTGCAGTCTCTCCTCGGTTTCATACCTAAAAGTCCATTTGAATCCAAATTCTCAAGCCGTCTCAGCTGCCCAGCAGCACAGTGAGTACAGCACGAACGTTTGGCCTCTGCTCCCACAGCAGAAGAGCAAGGATTGAAAGCTGGTGCTGGACGTGTTCAGCACACAATCCCCTTTACATTGGTGCATCCATCGTTGCTTTCACTGCTAACACTCGTACAGGAAAAGCATTTGAATAGAATCAGTCCAGAGCCTGCTCCCTGCTGGCAGCAACACAGCACAGAATGAACAGGGGCATCTGCTCACACGGCAGAAGGACCAGCAGGGAAAGCTAGTGCTGTGTCTCTTCAGCACACAAGCAGCTTGGCAACGGGGTCACCATCATTGCAGTCTCTCCTCGGGTTCATACCTAAAAGTCCATTTGAATCCAAATTCTCAGGTGGTGTCTCTCAGCTGCCCAGCAGCACAGTTAGTACAGCACTAACGTTTGGCCTCTGCTCCCACAGCAGAAGAGCCAGGATTGAAAGCTGGTGCTGGACCTGTTCAGCACACAATCACCTTTACATTGGTGCCTCCATCGTTGCTTTCACTGCTCACATTCATACAGGAAAAGCATTTGAATGGAATCAGTCCGGAGGCTGCTCTCTGCTGTGCAGGAACACAGTCAACACAGAATGAACAGTGGCATCTGCTCACACGGCAGAAGGAGCAGCAGGGAAAGCTAGTGCTCTGCTTCTTCAGCACACAAGCAGCTTTGCAACGGGGTCACCATCATTGCAGTCTCTCCTCGGCTTCATACCTAAAAGTCCTTTTGAATCCGAATTCTCAGTTGGTGTCGCTCAGCTGCCCAGCAGCACAGTTAGTACAGCACGAACGTTTGGCCTCTGCTCCCACACCAGAAGAGCCAGGATTGAAAGCTGGTGCTGGACCTGTTCAGCACACAATCCCTTTTACATTGGTGCATTCATCGTTGCTTTCACTGCTCACTTTCATACAGGAAAAGCATTTGAATGGAATCAGTCCAGAGGCTGCTCTCTGCTGCGCAGCAACACAGTCAGCACAGAATGAACAGTGGCATCTGCTCACACGGCAGAAGGAGCAGCAGGGAAAGCTAGTGCTCTGCTTCTTCAGCACACAAGCAGCTTTGCAACGGGGTCACCATCATTGCAGTCTCTCCCCTGTTTCCTACCTAAAAGTCCATTTGAATCCAAATTCTCAGGTGGTGTCTCTCAGCTGCCCAGCAGCACAGTTAGTACAGCACGAACCTTTGGCCTCTGCTCCCACAGCAGAAGAGACAGGATTGAAAGCTGGTGCTGGACCTGTTCAGCACACAATCCCTTTTACATTGGTGCATTCATCGTTGCTTTCACTGCTCACTTTCATACAGGAAAAGCATTTGAATGGAATCAGTCCAGAGGCTGCTCTCTGCTGCGCAGCAACACAGTCAGCACAGAATGAACAGTGGCATCTGCTCACACGGCAGAAGGAGCAGCAGGGAAAGCTAGTGCTCTGCTTCTTCAGCACACAAGCAGCTTTGCAACGGGGTCACCATCATTGCAGTCTCTCCTCGGCTTCATACCTAAAAGTCCTTTTGAATCCGAATTCTCAGGTGGTGTCGCTCAGCTGCCCAGCAGCACAGTTAGTACAGCACGAACGTTTGGCCTCTGCTCCCACACCAGAAGAGCCAGGATTGAAAGCTGGTGCTGGACCTGTTCAGCACACAATCCCTTTTACATTGGTGCATTCATCGTTGCTTTCACTGCTCACTTTCATACAGGAAAAGCATTTGAATGGAATCAGTCCAGAGGCTGCTCTCTGCTGCGCAGCAACACAGTCAGCACAGAATGAACAGTGGCATCTGCTCACACGGCAGAAGGAGCAGCAGGGAAAGCTAGTGCTCTGCTTCTTCAGCACACAAGCAGCTTTGCAACGGGGTCACCATCATTGCAGTCTCTCCCCTGTTTCCTACCTAAAAGTCCATTTGAGTCCAAATTCTCAGGTGGTGTCTCTCAGCTGCCCAGCAGCACAGTTAGTACAGCACGAACCTTTGGCCTCTGCTCCCACAGCAGAAGAGACAGGATTGAAAGCTGGTGCTGGACCTGTTCAGCACACAATCCCTTTTACATTGGTGCATTCATCGTTGCTTTCACTGCTCACTTTCATACAGGAAAAGCATTTGAATGGAATCAGTCCAGAGGCTGCTCTCTGCTGCGCAGCAACACAGTCAGCACAGAATGAACAGTGGCATCTGCTCACACGGCAGAAGGAGCAGCAGGGAAAGCTAGTGCTCTGCTTCTTCAGCACACAAGCAGCTTTGCAACGGGGTCACCATCATTGCAGTCTCTCCTCGGGTTCATACCTAAAAGTCCATTTGAATCCAAATTCTCAGGTGGTGTCTCTCAGCTGCCCAGCAGCACTGTTAGTACAGCACGAACGTTTGGCCTCTGCTCCCACAGCAGAAGAGCCAGGATTGAAAGCTGGTGCTGGACCTGTTCAGCACACAATCCCTTTTACACTGGTGCCTCCATCGTTGCTTTCACTGCTCACGTTCATACAGGAAAAGCATTTGAATGGAATCAGTCCAGAGCCTGCTCTCTGCTGCGCAGGAACACAGTCAGCACAGAATGAACAGTGTTATCTGCTCACACGGCAGAAGGAGCAGCAGGGAAAGCTAGTGCTCTGCTTCTTCTGCACACAAGCAGCTTTGCAACGGGGTCACCATCATTGCAGTCTCTCCTCGGTTTCATACCTAAAAGTCCATTTGAATCCAAATTCTCAAGCGGTCTCAGCTGCCCAGCAGCACAGTGAGTACTGCACGAACGTTTGGCATCTGCTCCCACAGCAGAAGAGCAAGGATTGAAACCTGGTGCTGGACCTGTTCAGCACACAATCCCCTTTACATTGGTGCATCCATCGTTGCTTTCACTGCTAACACTCGTACAGGAAAAGCATTTGAATAGAATCAGTCCAGAGCCTGCTCCCTGCTGGCAGCAACACAGCACAGAATGAACAGTGGCACCTGCTCACACGGCAGAAGGACCAGCAGGGAAAGCTAGTGCTGTGTCTCTTCAGCACACAAGCAGCTTTGCAACGGGGTCACCATCATTGCAGTCTCTCCTCGGGTTCATACCTAAAAGTCCATTTGAATCCAAATTCTCAAGCGGTCTCAGCTGCCCAGCAGCACAGTGAGTACTGCACGAACGTTTGGCATCTGCTCCCACAGCAGAAGAGCCAGGATTGAAAGCTGGTGCTGGACCTGTTCAGCACACAATCCCTTTTACATTGGTGCATTCATCGTTGCTTTCACTGCTCACTTTCATACAGGAAAAGCATTTGAATGGAATCAGTCCAGAGGCTGCTCTCTGCTGCGCAGGAACACAGTCAGCACAGAATGAACAGTGTTATCTGCTCACACGGCAGAAGGAGCAGCAGGGAAAGCTAGTGCTCTGCTTCTTCAGCACACAAGCAGCTTTGCAACGGGGTCACCATCATTGCAGTCTCTCCTCGGTTTCCTACCTAAAAGTCCATTTGAATCCAAATTCTCAGGTGGTGTCTCTCAGCTGCCCAGCAGCACAGTTAGTACAGCACGAACGTTTGGCCTCTGCTCCCACAGCAGAAGAGCCAGGATTGAAAGCTGGTGCTGGACCTGTTCAGCACACAATCCCTTTTACATTGGTGCCTCCATCGTTGCTTTCACTGCTCACTTTCATACAGGAAAAGCATTTGAATGGAATCAGTCCAGAGGCTGCTCTCTGCTGCGCAGCATCACAGTCAGCACAGAATGAACAGTGGCATCTGCTCACACGGCAGAAGGAGCAGCAGGGAAAGCTAGTGCTCTGCTTCTTCAGCACACAAGCAGCTTTGCAACGGGGTCACCATCATTGCAGTCTCTCCTCGGGTTCATACCTAAAAGTCCATTTGAATCCAAATTCTCAAGCGGTCTCAGCTGCCCAGCAGCACAGTGAGTACTGCACGAACGTTTGGCATCTGCTCCCACAGCAGAAGAGCCAGGATTGAAAGCTGGTGCTGGACCTGTTCAGCACACAATCCCCTTTACATTGGTGCATCCATCGTTGCTTTCACTGCTAACACTCGTACAGGAAAAGCATTTGAATAGAATCAGTCCTGAGGCTGCTCTCTGCTGCGCAGCAACACAGTCAGCACAGAATGAACAGTGGCATCTGCTCACACGGCAGAAGGAGCAGCAGGGAAAGCTAGTGCTCTGCTTCTTCAGCACACAAGCAGCTTTGCAACGGGGTCACCATCATTGCAGTCTCTCCCCTGTTTCCTACCTAAAAGTCCATTTGAATCCAAATTCTCAGGTGGTGTCGCTCAGCTGCCCAGCAGCACAGTGAGTACAGCACGAACGTTTGGCCTCTGCTCCCACAGCAGAAGAGCCAGGATTGAAAGCTGGTGCTGGACCTGTTCAGCACACAATCCCCTTTACATTGGTGCCTCCATCGTTGCTTTCACTGCTAACACTCATACAGGAAAAGCATTTGAATAGAATCCGTCCAGAGCCTGCTCCCTGCTGGCAGCAACACAGCACAGAATGAACAGTGGCATCTGCTCACACGGCAGAAGAGCAGCAGGGAAAGCTAGTGCTCTGCTTCTTCAGCACACAAGCAGCTTTGCAACGGGGTCACCATCATTGCAGTCTCTCCTCGGTTTCATACCTAAAAGTCCATTTGAATCCAAATTCTCAGGTGGTGTCTCTCAGCTGCCCAGCAGCACAGTTAGTACAGCACGAACCTTTGGCCTCTGCTCCCACAGCAGAAGAGACAGGATTGAAAGCTGGTGCTGGACCTGTTCAGCACACAATCCCTTTTACATTGGTGCATTCATCGTTGCTTTCACTGCTCACTTTCATAGAGGAAAAGCATTTGAATGGAATCAGTCCAGAGGCTGCTCTCTGCTGCGCAGCAACACAGTCAGCACAGAATGAACAGTGGCATCTGCTCACACGGCAGAAGGAGCAGCAGGGAAAGCTAGTGCTCTGCTTCTTCAGCACACAAGCAGCTTTGCAACGGGGTCACCATCATTGCAGTCTCTCCTCGGGTTCATACCTAAAAGTCCATTTGAATCCAAATTCTCAAGCGGTCTCAGCTGCCCAGCAGCACAGTGAGTACTGCACGAACGTTTGGCATCTGCTCCCACAGCAGAAGAGCCAGGATTGAAAGCTGGTGCTGGACCTGTTCAGCACACAATCCCCTTTACATTGGTGCATCCATCGTTGCTTTCACTGCTAACACTCGTACAGGAAAAGCATTTGAATAGAATCAGTCCTGAGGCTGCTCTCTGCTGCGCAGCAACACAGTCAGCACAGAATGAACAGTGGCATCTGCTCACACGGCAGAAGGAGCAGCAGGGAAAGCTAGTGCTCTGCTTCTTCAGCACACAAGCAGCTTTGCAACGGGGTCACCATCATTGCAGTCTCTCCCCTGTTTCCTACCTAAAAGTCCATTTGAATCCAAATTCTCAGGTGGTGTCGCTCAGCTGCCCAGCAGCACAGTGAGTACAGCACGAACGTTTGGCCTCTGCTCCCACAGCAGAAGAGCCAGGATTGAAAGCTGGTGCTGGACCTGTTCAGCACACAATCCCCTTTACATTGGTGCCTCCATCGTTGCTTTCACTGCTAACACTCATACAGGAAAAGCATTTGAATAGAATCCGTCCAGAGCCTGCTCCCTGCTGGCAGCAACACAGCACAGAATGAACAGTGGCATCTGCTCACACGGCAGAAGAGCAGCAGGGAAAGCTAGTGCTCTGCTTCTTCAGCACACAAGCAGCTTTGCAACGGGGTCACCATCATTGCAGTCTCTCCTCGGTTTCATACCTAAAAGTCCATTTGAATCCAAATTCTCAGGTGGTGTCTCTCAGCTGCCCAGCAGCACAGTTAGTACAGCACGAACGTTTGGCCTCTGCTCCCACAGCAGAAGAGACAGGATTGAAAGCTGGTGCTGGACCTGTTCAGCACACAATCCCTTTTACATTGGTGCATTCATCGTTGCTTTCACTGCTCACTTTCATACAGGAAAAGCATTTGAATGGAATCAGTCCAGAGGCTGCTCTCTGCTGCGCAGCAACACAGTCAGCACAGAATGAACAGTGGCATCTGCTCACACGGCAGAAGGAGCAGCAGGGAAAGCTAGTGCTCTGCTTCTTCAGCACACAAGCAGCTTTGCAACGGGGTCACCATCATTGCAGTCTCTCCTCGGGTTCATACCTAAAAGTCCATTTGAATCCAAATTCTCAAGCGGTCTCAGCTGCCCAGCAGCACAGTGAGTACTGCACGAACGTTTGGCATCTGCTCCCACAGCAGAAGAGCAAGGATTGAAAGCTGGTGCTGGACCTGTTCAGCACACAATCCCCTTTACATTGGTGCATCCATCGTTGCTTTCACTGCTAACACTCGTACAGGAAAAGCATTTGAATAGAATCAGTCCTGAGGCTGCTCTCTGCTGCGCAGCAACACAGTCAGCACAGAATGAACAGGGGCATCTGCTCACACGGCAGAAGGAGCAGCAGGGAAAGCTAGTGCTCTGCTTCTTCAGCACACAAGCAGCTTTGCAACGGGGTCACCATCATTGCAGTCTCTCCTCGGGTTCATACCTAAAAGTCCATTTGAATCCAAATTCTCAGGTGGTGTCTCTCAGCTGCCCAGCAGCACAGTTAGTACAGCACGAACGTTTGGCCTCTGCTCCCACAGCAGAAGAGCCAGGATTGAAAGCTGGTGATGGACCTGTTCAGCACACAATCCCTTTTACATTGGTGCATTCATCGTTGCTTTCACTGCTAACACTCATACAGGAAAAGCATTTGAATAGAATCCGTCCAGAGCCTGCTCCCTGCTGGCAGCAACACAGCACAGAATGAACAGTGGCATCTGCTCACACGGCAGAAGGAGCAGCAGGGAAAGCTAGTGCTCTGCTTCTTCAGCACACAAGCAGCTTTGCAACGGGGTCACCATCATTGCAGTCTCTCCTCGGTTTCATACCTAAAAGTCCATTTGAATCCAAATTCTCAGGTGGTGTCTCTCAGCTGCCCAGCAGCACAGTTAGTACAGCACGAACCTTTGGCCTCTGCTCCCACAGCAGAAGAGCCAGGATTGAAAGCTGGTGCTGGACCTGTTCAGCACACAATCCCTTTTACATTGGTGCATTCATCGTTGCTTTCACTGCTCACTTTCATAGAGGAAAATCATTTGAATGGAATCAGTCCAGAGGCTGCTCTCTGCTGCGCAGCAACACAGTCAGCACAGAATGAACAGTGGCATCTGCTCACACGGCAGAAGGAGCAGCAGGGAAAGCTAGTGCTCCGCTTCTTCAGCACACAAGCAGCTTTGCAACGGGGTCACCATCATTGCAGTCTCTCCTCGGGTTCATACCTAAAAGTCCATTTGAATCCAAATTCTCAAGCGGTCTCAGCTGCCCAGCAGCACAGTGAGTACTGCACGAACGTTTGGCATCTGCTCCCACAGCAGAAGAGCCAGGATTGAAAGCTGGTGCTGGACCTGTTCAGCACACAATCCCCTTTACATTGGTGCATCCATCGTTGCTTTCACTGCTAACACTCGTACAGGAAAAGCATTTGAATAGAATCAGTCCAGAGCCTGCTCCCTGCTGCGCAGCAACACAGTCAGCACAGAATGAACAGTGGCATCTGCTCACACGGCAGAAGGAGCAGCAGGGAAAGCTAGTGCTCTGCTTCTTCAGCACACAAGCAGCTTTGCAACGGGGTCACCATCATTGCAGTCTCTCCTCGGGTTCATACCTAAAAGTCCTTTTGAATCCGAATTCTCAGGTGGTGTCTCTCAGCTGCCCAGCAGCACAGTTAGTACAGCACGAACGTTTGGCCTCTGCTCCCACAGCAGAAGAGCCAGGATTGAAAGCTGGTGCTGGACCTGTTCAGCACACAGTCCCCTTTACATTGGTGCATCCATCGTTGCTTTCACTGCTAACACTCGTACAGGAAAAGCATTTGAATAGAATCAGTCCAGAGCCTGCTCCCTGCTGGCACCAACACAGCACAGAATGAAGAGTGGCATCTGCTCACACGGCAGAAGGACCAGCAGGGAAAGCTAGTGCTGTGTCTCTTCAGCACACAAGCAGCTTTGCAACGGGGTCACCATCATTGCAGTCTCTCCTCGGTTTCATACCTAAAAGTCCATTTGAATCCAAATTCTCAGGTGGTGTCTCTCAGCTGCCCAGCAGCACAGTTAGTACAGCACGAACGTTTGGCCTCTGCTCCCACAGCAGAAGAGCCAGGATTGAAAGCTGGTGCTGGACCTGTTCAGCACACAATCCCTTTTCCATTGGTGCATTCATCGTTGCTTTCACTGCTCACTTTCGTACAGGAAAAGCATTTGAATGGAATCAGTCCAGAGGCTGCTCTCTGCTGCGCAGGAACACAGTCAGCACAGAATGAAGAGTGGCATCTGCTCACACGGCAGAAGGAGCAGCAGGGAAAGCTAGTGCTCTGCTTCTTCAGCACACAAGCAGCTTTGCAACGGGGTCACCATCATTGCAGTCTCTCCTCGGTTTCATACCTAAAAGTCCATTTGAATCCAAATTCTCAGGTGGTGTCTCTCAGCTGCCCAGCAGCACAGTTAGTACAGCACGAACGTTTGGCCTCTGCTCCCACAGCAGAAGAGCCAGGATTGAAAGCTGGTGCTGGACCTGTTCAGCACACAATCCCTTTTACATTGGTGCATTCATCGTTGCTTTCACTGCTCACTTTCATACAGGAAAAGCATTTGAATGGAATCAGTCCAGAGGCTGCTCTCTGCTGCGCAGGAACACAGTCAGCACAGAATGAACAGTGTTATCTGCTCACACGGCAGAAGGAGCAGCAGGGAAAGCTAGTGCTCTGCTTCTTCAGCGCACAAGCAGCTTTGCAACGGGGTCACCATCATTGCAGTCTCTCCTCGGTTTCATACCTAAAAGTCCATTTGAATCCAAATTCTCAAGCGGTCTCAGCTGCCCAGCAGCACAGTGAGTACTGCACGAACGTTTGGCATCTGCTCCCACAGCAGAAGAGCAAGGATTGAAAGCTGGTGCTGGACCTGTTCAGCACACAATCCCTTTTACATTGGGGCATCCATCCTTGCTTTCACTGCTAACACTCGTACAGGAAAAGCATTTGAATAGAATCAGTCCTGAGGCTGCTCTCTGCTGCGCAGCAACACAGTCAGCACAGAATGAACAGTGGCATCTGCTCACACGGCAGAAGGAGCAGCAGGGAAAGCTAGTGCTCTGCTTCTTCAGCACACAAGCAGCTTTGCAACGGGGTCACCATCATTGCAGTCTCTCCTCGGGTTCCTACCTAAAAGTCCATTTGAATCCAAATTCTCAGGTGGTGTCTCTCAGCTGCCCAGCAGCACAGTTAGTACAGCACGAACGTTTGGCCTCTGCTCCCACAGCAGAAGAGCCAGGATTGAAAGCTGGTGCCTGGACCTGTTCAGCACACAATCCCCTTTACATTGGTGCATTCATCGTTGCTTTCACTGCTAACACTCGTACAGGAAAAGCAGTTGAATAGAATCAGTCCAGAGCCTGCTCCCTGCTGGCACCAACACAGCACAGAATGAAGAGTGGCATCTGCTCACACGGCAGAAGGACCAGCAGGGAAACCTAGTGCTGTGTCTCTTCAGCACACAAGAAGCTTTGCAACGGGGTCACCATCATTGCAGTCTCTCCTCGGTTTCATACCTAAAAGTCCATTTGAATCCAAATTCTCAGGTGGTGTCTCTCAGCTGCCCAGCAGCACAGTGAGTACAGCACGAACGTTTGGCCTCTGCTCCCACAGCAGAAGAGCCAGGATTGAAAGCTGGTGCTGGACCTGTTCAGCACACAATCCTTTTCCATTGGTGCATTCATCGTTGCTTTCACTGCTCACTTTCATACAGGAAAAGCATTTGAATGGAATCAGTCCAGAGGCTGCTCTCTGCGGCGCAGCAACACAGTCAGCACAGAATGAACAGTGGCATCTGCTCACACGGCAGAAGGAGCAGCAGGGAAAGCTAGTGCTCTGCTTCTTCAGCACACAAGCAGCTTTGCAACGGGGTCACCATCATTGCAGTCTCTCCTCGGGTTCATACCTAAAAGTCCATTTGAATCCAAATTCTCAGGTGGTGTCTCTCAGCTGCCCAGCAGCACAGTTAGTACAGCACGAACGTTTGGCCTCTGCTCCCACAGCAGAAGAGCCAGGATTGAAAGCTGGTGCTGGACCTGTTCAGCAAACAATCACCTTTACATTGGTGCCTCCATCGTTGCTTTCACTGCTCACATTCATACAGGAAAAGCATTTGTATGGAATCAGTCCAGAGGCTGCTCTCTGCTGCGCAGCAACACTGTCAGCACAGAATGAAGAGTGGCATCTGCTCACACGGCAGAAGGAGCAGCAGGGAAAGCTAGTGCTCTGCTTCTTCAGCACACAAGCAGCTTTGCAACGGGGTCACCATCATTGCAGTCTCTCCTCGGGTTCATTCCTAAAAGTCCATTTGAATCCAAATTCTCAGGTGGTGTCTCTCAGCTGCCCAGCAGCACAGTTAGTACAGCACGAACGTTTGGCCTCTGCTCCCACAGCAGAAGAGCCAGGATTGAAAGCTGGTGCTGGACCTGTTCAGCAACAATCACCTTTACATTGGTGCCTCCATCGTTGCTTTCACTGCTCACATTCATACAGGAAAAGCATTTGTATGGAATCAGTCCAGAGGCTGCTCTCTGTTGCGCAGCAACACTGTCAGCACAGAATGAAGAGTGGCATCTGCTCACACGGCAGAAGGAGCAGCAGGGAAAGCTAGTGCTCTGCTTCTTCAGCACACAAGCAGCTTTGCAACGGGGTCACCATCATTGCAGTCTCTCCTCGGCTTCATACCTAAAAGTCCATTTGAATCCGAAATCTCAGGTGGTGTCGCTCAGCTGCCCAGCAGCACAGTGAGTACAGCACGAACGTTTGGCCTCTGCTCCCCACAGCAGAAGAGCCAGGATTGAAAGCTGGTGCTGGACCTGTTCAGCACACAATCCCCTTTACATTGGTGCATTCATCGTTGCTTTCACTGCTTACACTCATACAGGAAAAGCATTTGAATAGAATCCGTCCAGAGCCTGCTCCCTGCTGGCAGCAACACAGCACAGAATGAACAGTGGCAATTGCTCACACGGCAGAAGGAGCAGCAGGGAAAGCTAGTGCTCTGCTTCTTCAGCACACAAGCAGCTTTGCAACGGGATCACCATCATTGCAGTCTCTCCTCGGTTTCATACCTAAAAGTCCATTTGAATCCAAATTTTCAGGTGGTGTCTCTCAGCTGCCCAGCAGCACAGTGAGTACAGCACGAACGTTTGGCCTCTGCTCCCACAGCAGAAGAGCCAGGATTGAAAGCTGGTGCTGGACCTGTTCAGCACACAATCCCTTTTACATTGGTGCCTCCATCGTTGCTTTCACTGCTCACTTTCATACAGGAAAAGCATTTGAATGGAATCAGTCCAGAGCCTGCTCTCTGCTGCGCAGCAACACAGTCAGCACAGAATGAACAGTGTTATCTGCTCACCCGGCAGAAGGAGCAGCAGGGAAAGCTAGTGCTCTGCGTCTTCAGCACACAAGCAGCTTTGCAACGGGGTCACCATCATTGCAGTCTCTCCTCGGTTTCATACCTAAAAGTCCATTTGAAATCCAAATTCTCAAGCGGTCTCAGCTGCCCAGCAGCACAGTGAGTACTGCACGAACGTTTGGCATCTGCTCCCACAGCAGAAGAGCAAGGATTGAAAGCTGGTGCTGGACCTGTTCAGCACACAATCCCCTTTACATTGGTGCATCCATCGTTGCTTTCACTGCTAACACTCGTACAGGAAAAGCATTTGAATAGAATCAGTCCTGAGGCTGCTCTCTGCTGCGCAGCAACACAGTCAGCACAGAATGAACAGTGGCATCTGCTCACACGGCAGAAGGAGCAGCAGGGAAAGCTAGTGCTCTGCTTCTTCAGCACACAAGCAGCTTTGCAACGGGGTCACCATCATTGCAGTCTCTCCTCGGGTTCCTACCTAAAAGTCCATTTGAATCCAAATTCTCAGGTGGTGTCTCTCAGCTGCCCAGCAGCACAGTTAGTACAGCACGAACGTTTGGCCTCTGCTCCCACAGCAGAAGAGCCAGGATTGAAAGCTGGTGCTGGACCTGTTCAGCACACAATCCCTTTTACATTGGTGCATTCATCGTTGCTTTCACTGCTCACTTTCATACAGGAAAAGCATTTGAATGGAATCAGTCCAGAGGCTGCTCTCTGCTGCGCAGCAACACAGTCAGCACAGAATGAACAGTGGCATCTGCTCACACGGCAGAAGGAGCAGCAGGGAAAGCTAGTGCTCTGCTTCTTCAGCACACAAGCAGCTTTGCAACGGGGTCACCATCATTGCAGTCTCTCCTCGGCTTCATACCTAAAAGTCCTTTTGAATCCGAATTCTCAGGTGGTGTCTCTCAGCTGCCCAGCAGCACAGTTAGTACAGCACGAACGTTTGGCCTCTGCTCCCACAGCAGAAGAGCCAGGATTGAAAGCTGGTGCTGGACCTGTTCAGCACACAATCCCCTTTACATTGGTGCATCCATCGTTGCTTTCACTGCTAACACTCGTACAGGAAAAGCATTTGAATAGAATCACTCCAGAGCCTGCTCCCTGCTGGCACCAACACAGCACAGAATGAAGAGTGGCATCTGCTCACACGTCAGAAGGACCAGCAGGGAAACCTAGTGCTGTGTCTCTTCAGCACACAAGAAGCTTTGCAACGGGGTCACCATCATTGCAGTCTCTCCTCGGTTTCATACCTAAAAGTCCATTTGAATCCAAATTCTCAGGTGGTGTCTCTCAGCTGCCCAGCAGCACAGTTAGTACAGCACGAACGTTTGGCCTCTGCTCCCACAGCAGAAGAGCCAGGATTGAAAGCTGGTGCTGGACCTGTTCAGCACACAATCCCTTTTCCATTGGTGCATTCATCGTTGCTTTCACTGCTCACTTTCATACAGGAAAAGCATTTGAATGGAATCAGTCCAGAGGCTGCTCTCTGCTGCGCAGCAACACAGTCAGCACAGAATGAAGAGTGGCATCTGCTCACACGGCAGAAGGAGCAGCAGGGAAAGCTAGTGCTCTGCTTCTTCAGCACACAAGCAGCTTTGCAACGGGGTCACCATCATTGCAGGTCTCTCCTCGGGTTCATACCTAAAAGTCCATTTGAATCCAAATTCTCAGGTGGTGTCTCTCAGCTGCCCAGCAGCACAGTTAGTACAGCACGAACGTTTGGCCTCTGCTCCCACAGCAGAAGAGCCAGGATTGAAAGCTGGTGCTGGACCTGTTCAGCACACAATCCCTTTTACATTGGTGCCTCCATCGTTGCTTTCACTGCTCACTTTCATACAGGAAAAGCATTTGAATGGAATCAGTCCAGAGGCTGCTCTCTGCTGCGCAGCAACCCAGTCAGCACAGAATGAACAGTGGCATCTGCTCACACGGCAGAAGGAGCAGCAGGGAAAGCTAGTGCTCTGCTTCTTCAGCGCACAAGCAGCTTTGCAACGGGGTCACCATCATTGCAGTCTCTCCTCGGTTTCATACCTAAAAGTCCATTTGAATCCAAATTCTCAAGCGGTCTCAGCTGCCCAGCAGCACAGTGAGTACTGCACGAACGTTGGCATCTGCTCCCACAGCAGAAGAGCAAGGATTGAAAGCTGGTGCTGGACCTGTTCAGCACACAATCCCCTTTACATTGGTGCATCCATCGTTGCTTTCACTGCTAACACTCGTACAGGAAAAGCATTTGAATAGAATCAGTCCTGAGGCTGCTCTCTGCTGCGCAGCAACACAGTCAGCACAGAATGAACAGTGGCATCTGCTCACACGGCAGAAGGAGCAGCAGGGAAAAGCTAGTGCTCTGCTTCTTCAGCACACAAGCAGCTTTGCAACGGGGTCACCATCATTGCAGTCTCTCCTCGGCTTCATACCTAAAAGTCCTTTTGAATCCGAATTCTCAGGTGGTGTCTCTCAGCTGCCCAGCAGCACAGTTAGTACAGCACGAACGTTTGGCCTCTGCTCCCACAGCAGAAGAGCCAGGATTGAAAGCTGGTGCTGGACCTGTTCAGCACACAATCCCTTTTACATTGGTGCCTCAATCGTTGCTTTCACTGCTCACTTTCATACAGGAAAAGCATTTGAATGGAATCAGTCCAGAGCCTGCTCTCTGCTGCGCAGGAACACAGTCAGCACAGAATGAACAGTGTTATCTGCTCACACGGCAGAAGGAGCAGCAGGGAAAGCTAGTGCTCTGCTTCTTCAGCACACAAGCAGCTTTGCAACGGGTCACCATCATTGCAGTCTCTCCTCGGTTTCATACCTAAAAAGTCCATTTGAATCCAAATTCTCAAGCGGTCTCAGCTGCCCAGCAGCACAGTGAGTACTGCACGAACGTTTGGCATCTGCTCCCACAGCAGAAGAGCAAGGATTGAAAGCTGGTGCTGGACCTGTTCAGCACACAATCCCCTTTACATTGGTGCATCCATCGTTGCTTTCACTGCTAACACTCGTACAGGAAAAGCATTTGAATAGAATCAGTCCTGAGGCTGCTCTCTGCTGCGCAGCAACACAGTCAGCACAGAATGAACAGTGGCATCTGCTCACACGGCAGAAGGAGCAGCAGGGAAAGCTAGTGCTGTGTCTCTTCAGCACACAAGCAGCTTTGCAACGGGGTCACCATCATTGCAGTCTCTCCTCGGTTTCCTACCTAAAAGTCCATTTGAATCCAAATTCTCAGGTGGTGTCTCTCAGCTGCCCAGCAGCACAGTTAGTACAGCACGAACGTTTTGGCCTCTGCTCCCACAGCAGAAGAGCCAGGATTGAAAGCTGGTGCTGGACCTGTTCAGCACACAATCACCTTTACATTGGTGCCTCCATCGTTGCTTTCACTGCTCACATTCATACAGGAAAAGCATTTGAATGGAATCAGTCCAGAGGCTGCTCTCTGCTGCGCAGCAACACAGTCAGCACAGAATGAACAGTGGCATCTGCTCACACGGCAGAAGGACCAGCAGGGAAATCTAGTGCTGTGTCTCTTCAGCACACAAGCAGCTTTGCAACGGGGTCACCATCATTGCAGTCTCTCCTCGGTTTCCTACCTAAAAGTCCAATTGAATCCAAATTCTCAGGTGGTGTCTCTCAGCTGCCCAGCAGCACAGTTAGTACAGCACGAACGTTTGGCCTCTGCTCCCACAGCAGAAGAGCCAGGATTGAAAGCTGGTGCTGGACCTGTTCAGCACACAATCCCCTTTACATTGGTGCATCCATCGTTGCTTTCACTGCTAACACTCGTACAGGAAAAGCATTTGAATAGAATCACTCCAGAGCCTGCTCCCTGCTGGCACCAACACAGCACAGAATGAAGAGTGGCATCTGCTCACACGTCAGAAGGACCAGCAGGGAAACCTAGTGCTGTGTCTCTTCAGCACACAAGAAGCTTTGCAACGGGGTCACCATCATTGCAGTCTCTCCTCGGTTTCATACCTAAAAGTCCATTTGAATCCAAATTCTCAGGTGGTGTCTCTCAGCTGCCCAGCAGCACAGTTAGTACAGCACGAACGTTTGGCCTCTGCTCCCACAGCAGAAGAGCCAGGATTGAAACCTGGTGCTGGACCTGTTCAGCACACAATCCCTTTTCCATTGGTGCATTCATCGTTGCTTTCACTGCTCACTTTCATACAGGAAAAGCATTTGAATGGAATCAGTCCAGAGGCTGCTCTCTGCTGCGCAGCAACACAGTCAGCACAGAATGAACAGTGGCATCTGCTCACACGGCAGAAGGAGCAGCAGGGAAAGCTAGTGCTCTGCTTCTTCAGCACACAAGCAGCTTTGCAACGGGGTCACCATCATTGCAGTCTCTCCTCGGGTTCATTCCTAAAAGTCCATTTGAATCCAAATTCTCAGGTGGTGTCTCTCAGCTGCCCAGCAGCACAGTTAGTACAGCACGAACGTTTGGCCTCTGCTCCCACAGCAGAAGAGCCAGGATTGAAAGCTGGTGCTGGACCTGTTCAGCAAACAATCACCTTTACATTGGTGCCTCCATCGTTGCTTTCACTGCTCACTTTCGTACAGGAAAAGCATTTGAATGGAATCAGTCCAGAGGCTGCTCTCTGCTGCGCAGCAACACTGTCAGCACAGAATGAAGAGTGGCATCTGCTCACACGGCAGAAGGAGCAGCAGGGAAAGCTAGTGCTCTGCTTCTTCAGCACACAAGCAGCTTTGCAACGGGGTCACCCATCATTGCAGTCTCTCCTCGGCTTCATACCTAAAAGTCCATTTGAATCCAAATTCTCAGGTGGTGTCTCTCAGCTGCCCAGCAGCACAGTTAGTACAGCACGAACGTTTGGCCTCTGCTCCCACAGCAGAAGAGCCAGGATTGAAAGCTGGTGCTGGACCTGTTCAGCACACAATCCCTTTTACATTGGTGCCTCCATCGTTGCTTTCACTGCTCACTTTCATACAGGAAAAGCATTTGAATGGAATCAGTCCAGAGGCTGCTCTCTGCTGCGCAGGAACACAGTCAGCACAGAATGAACAGTGTTATCTGCTCACACGGCAGAAGGAGCAGCAGGGAAAGCTAGTGCTCTGCTTCTTCAGCGCACAAGCAGCTTTGCAACGGGGTCACCATCATTGCAGTCTCTCCTCGGTTTCATACCTAAAAGTCCATTTGAATCCAAATTCTCAAGCGGTCTCAGCTGCCCAGCAGCACAGTGAGTACTGCACGAACGTTTGGCATCTGCTCCCACAGCAGAAGAGCAAGGATTGAAAGCTGGTGCTGGACCTGTTCAGCACACAATCCCCTTTACATTGGTGCATCCATCGTTGCTTTCACTGCTAACACTCGTACAGGAAAAGCATTTGAATAGAATCAGTCCTGAGGCTGCTCTCTGCTGCGCAGCAACACAGTCAGCACAGAATGAACAGTGGCATCTGCTCACACGGCAGAAGGAGCAGCAGGGAAAGCTAGTGCTCTGCTTCTTCAGCACACAAGCAGCTTTGCAACGGGGTCACCATCATTGCAGTCTCTCCTCGGGTTCATACCTAAAAGTCCATTTGAATCCAAATTCTCAGTTGGTGTCTCTCAGCTGCCCAGCAGCACAGTTAGTACAGCACGAACGTTTGGCCTCTGCTCCCACAGCAGAAGAGCAAGGATTGAAAGCTGGTGCTGGACCTGTTCAGCAAACAATCACCTTTACATTGGTGCCTCCATCGTTGCTTTCACTGCTCACATTCATACAGGAAAAGCATTTGAATGGAATCAGTCCTGAGGCTGCTCTCTGCTGCGCAGCAACACTGTCGGCACAGAATGAAGAGTGGCATCTGCTCACACGGCAGAAGGAGCAGCAGGGAAAGCTAGTGCTCTGCTTCTTCAGCACACAAGCAGCTTTGCAACGGGGTCACCATCATTGCAGTCTCTCCTCGGCTTCATACCTAAAAGTCCTTTTGAATCCGAATTCTCAGGTGGTGTCTCTCAGCTGCCCAGCAGCGCAGTTAGTACAGCACGAACGTTTGGCCTCTGCTCCCACAGCAGAAGAGCCAGGATTGAAAGCTGGTGCTGGACCTGTTCAGCACACAATCCCTTTTCCATTGGTGCATTCATCGTTGCTTTCACTGCTCACTTTCATACAGGAAAAGCATTTGAATGGAATCAGTCCAGAGCCTGCTCTCTGCTGCGCAGGAACACAGTCAGCACAGAATGAACAGTGTTATCTGCTCACACGGCAGAAGGAGCAGCAGGGAAAGCTAGTGCTCTGCTTCTTCAGCACACAAGCAGCTTTGCAGCGGGGTCACCATCATTGCAGTCTCTCCTCGGTTTCATACCTAAAAGTCCATTTGAATCCAAATTCTCAAGCGGTCTCAGCTGCCCAGCAGCACAGTGAGTACTGCACGAACGTTTGGCATCTGCTCCCACAGCAGAAGAGCAAGGATTGAAAGCTGGTGCTGGACCTGTTCAGCACACAATCCCCTTTACATTGGTTCATCCATCGTTGCTTTCACTGCTAACACTCGTACAGGAAAAGCATTTGAATAGAATCAGTCCTGAGGCTGCTCTCTGCTGCGCAGCAACACAGTCAGCACAGAATGAACAGTGGCATCTGCTCACACGGCAGAAGGAGCAGCAGGGAAAGCTAGTGCTCTGCTTCTTCAGCACACAAGCAGCTTTGCAACGGGGTCACCATCATTGCAGTCTCTCCTCGGCTTCATACCTAAAAGTTCATTTGAATCCAAATTCTCAGGTGGTCTCTCTCAGCTGCCCAGCAGCACAGTTAGTACAGCACGAACGTTTGGCCTCTGCTCCCACAGCAGAAGAGCCAGGATTGAAAGCTGGTGATGGACCTGTTCAGCACACAATCCCTTTTACATTGGTGCATTCATCGTTGCTTTCACTGCTCACTTTCATACAGGAAAAGCATTTGAATGGAATCAGTCCAGAGGCTGCTCTCTGCTGCGCAGCAACACAGTCAGCACAGAATGAACAGTGGCATCTGCTCACACGGCAGAAGGACCAGCAGGGAAATCTAGTGCTGTGTCTCTTCAGCACACAAGCAGCTTTGCAACGGGGTCACCATCATTGCAGTCTCTCCTCGGTTTCCTACCTAAAAGTCCAATTGAATCCAAATTCTCAGGTGGTGTCTCTCAGCTGCCCAGCAGCACAGTTAGTACAGCACGAACGTTTGGCCTCTGCTCCCACAGCAGAAGAGCCAGGATTGAAAGCTGGTGCTGGACCTGTTCAGCACACAATCCCCTTTACATTGGTGCATCCATCGTTGCTTTCACTGCTAACACTCGTACAGGAAAAGCATTTGAATAGAATCACTCCAGAGCCTGCTCCCTGCTGGCACCAACACAGCACAGAATGAACAGTGGCATCTGCTCACACGGCAGAAGGACCAGCAGGGAAACCTAGTGCTGTGTCTCTTCAGCACACAAGAAGCTTTGCAACGGGGTCACCATCATTGCAGTCTCTCCTCGGTTTCATACCTAAAAGTCCATTTGAATCCAAATTCTCAGGTGGTGTCTCTCAGCTGCCCAGCAGCACAGTTAGTACAGCACGAACGTTTGGCCTCTGCTCCCACAGCAGAAGAGCCAGGATTGAAAGCTGGTGCTGGACCTGTTCAGCACACAATCCCTTTTCCATTGGTGCATTCATCGTTGCTTTCACCGCTCACTTTCATACAGGAAAAGCATTTGAATGGAATCAGTCCAGAGGCTGCTCTCTGCTGCGCAGCAACACAGTCAGCACAGAATGAACAGTGGCATCTGCTCACACGGCAGAAGGAGCAGCAGGGAAAGCTAGTGCTCTGCTTCTTCAGCACACAAGCAGCTTTGCAACGGGGTCACCATCATTGCAGTCTCTCCTCGGGTTCATTCCTAAAAGTCCATTTGAATCCAAATTCTCAGGTGGTGTCTCTCAGCTGCCCAGCAGCACAGTTAGTACAGCACGAACGTTTGGCCTCTGCTCCCACAGCAGAAGAGCCAGGATTGAAAGCTGGTGCTGGACCTGTTCAGCAAACAATCACCTTTACATTGGTGCCTCCATCGTTGCTTTCACTGCTCACATTCATACAGGAAAAGCATTTGAATGGAATCAGTCCAGAGGCTGCTCTCTGCTGCGCAGCAACACTGTCAGCACAGAATGAAGAGTGGCATCTGCTCACACGGCAGAAGGAGCAGCAGGGAAAGCTAGTGCTCTGCTTCTTCAGCACACAAGCAGCTTTGCAACGGGGTCACCATCATTGCAGTCTCTCCTCGGGTTCATACCTAAAAGTCCATTTGAATCCAAATTCTCAGGTGGTGTCTCTCAGCTGCCCAGCAGCACAGTTAGTACAGCACGAACGTTTGGCCTCTGCTCCCACAGCAGAAGAGCCAGGATTGAAAGCTGGTGCTGGACCTGTTCAGCACACAATCCCTTTTACATTGGTGCCTCCATCGTTGCTTTCACTGCTCACTTTCATACAGGAAAAGCATTTGAATGGAATCAGTCCAGAGCCTGCTCTCTGCTGCGCAGGAACACAGTCAGCACAGAATGAACAGTGTTATCTGCTCACACGGCAGAAGGAGCAGCAGGGAAAGCTAGTGCTCTGCTTCTTCAGCGCACAAGCAGCTTTGCAACGGGGTCACCATCATTGCAGTCTCTCCTCGGTTTCATACCTAAAAGTCCATTTGAATCCAAATTCTCAAGCGGTCTCAGCTGCCCAGCAGCACAGTGAGTACTGCACGAACGTTTGGCATCTGCTCCCACAGCAGAAGAGCAAGGATTGAAAGCTGGTGCTGGACCTGTTCAGCAAACAATCCCCTTTACATTGGTGCATCCATCGTTGCTTTCACTGCTAACACTCGTACAGGAAAAGCATTTGAATAGAATCAGTCCTGAGGCTGCTCTCTGCTGCGCAGCAACACAGTCAGCACAGAATGAACAGTGGCATCTGCTCACACGGCAGAAGGAGCAGCAGGGAAAGCTAGTGCTCTGCTTCTTCAGCACACAAGCAGCTTTGCAACGGGGTCACCATCATTGCAGTCTCTCCTCGGGTTCATACCTAAAAGTCCATTTGAATCCAAATTCTCAGTTGGTGTCTCTCAGCTGCCCAGCAGCACAGTTAGTACAGCACGAACGTTTGGCCTCTGCTCCCACAGCAGAAGAGCCAGGATTGAAAGCTGGTGCTGGACCTGTTCAGCAAACAATCACCTTTACATTGGTGCCTCCATCGTTGCTTTCACTGCTCACATTCATACAGGAAAAGCATTTGAATGGAATCAGTCCAGAGGCTGCTCTCTGCTGCGCAGCAACACTGTCGGCACAGAATGAAGAGTGGCATCTGCTCACACGGCAGAAGGAGCAGCAGGGAAAGCTAGTGCTCTGCTTCTTCAGCACACAAGCAGCTTTGCAACGGGGTCACCATCATTGCAGTCTCTCCTCGGCTTCATACCTAAAAGTCCTTTTGAATCCGAATTCTCAGGTGGTGTCTCTCAGCTGCCCAGCAGCACAGTTAGTACAGCACGAACGTTTGGCCTCTGCTCCCACAGCAGAAGAGCCAGGATTGAAAGCTGGTGATGGACCTGTTCAGCACACAATCCCTTTTCCATTGGTGCATTCATCGTTGCTTTCACTGCTCACTTTCATACAGGAAAAGCATTTGAATGGAATCAGTCCAGAGCCTGCTCTCTGCTGCGCAGGAACACAGTCAGCACAGAATGAACAGTGTTATCTGCTCACACGGCAGAAGGAGCAGCAGGGAAAGCTAGTGCTCTGCTTCTTCAGCACACAAGCAGCTTTGCAGCGGGGTCACCATCATTGCAGTCTCTCCTCGGTTTCATACCTAAAAGTCCATTTGAATCCAAATTCTCAAGCGGTCTCAGCTGCCCAGCAGCACAGTGAGTACTGCACGAACGTTTGGCATCTGCTCCCACAGCAGAAGAGCAAGGATTGAAAGCTGGTGCTGGACCTGTTCAGCACACAATCCCCTTTACATTGGTTCATCCATCGTTGCTTTCACTGCTAACACTCGTACAGGAAAAGCATTTGAATAGAATCAGTCCTGAGGCTGCTCTCTGCTGCGCAGCAACACAGTCAGCACAGAATGAACAGTGGCATCTGCTCACACGGCAGAAGGAGCAGCAGGGAAAGCTAGTGCTCTGCTTCTTCAGCACACAAGCAGCTTTGCAACGGGGTCACCATCATTGCAGTCTCTCCTCGGGTTCATACCTAAAAGTCCATTTGAATCCAAATTCTCAGGTGGTCTCTCTCAGCTGCCCAGCAGCACAGTTAGTACAGCACGAACGTTTGGCCTCTGCTCCCACAGCAGAAGAGCCAGGATTGAAAGCTGGTGATGGACCTGTTCAGCACACAATCCCTTTTACATTGGTGCATTCATCGTTGCTTTCACTGCTCACTTTCATACAGGAAAAGCATTTGAATGGAATCAGTCCAGAGGCTGCTCTCTGCTGCGCAGCAACACAGTCAGCACAGAATGAACAGTGGCATCTGCTCACACGGCAGAAGGAGCAGCAGGGAAAGCTAGTGCTCTGCTTCTTCAGCACACAAGCAGCTTTGCAACGGGGTCACCATCATTGCAGTCTCTCCTCGGCTTCATACCTAAAAGTCCTTTTGAATCCGAATTCTCAGGTGGTGTCTCTCAGCTGCCCAGCAGCACAGTTAGTACAGCACGAACGTTTGGCCTCTGCTCCCACAGCAGAAGAGCCAGGATTGAAAGCTGGTGCTGGACCTGTTCAGCACACAATCCCCTTTACATTGGTGCATCCATCGTTGCTTTCACTGCTAACACTCGTACAGGAAAAGCATTTGAATAGAATCAGTCCAGAGCCTGCTCCCTGCTGGCACCAACACAGCACAGAATGAAGAGTGGCATCTGCTCACACGGCAGAAGGACCAGCAGGGAAACCTAGTGCTGTGTCTCTTCAGCACACAAGAAGCTTTGCAACGGGGTCACCATCATTGCAGTCTCTCCTCGGTTTCATACCTAAAAGTCCATTTGAATCCAAATTCTCAAGCGGTCTCAGCTGCCCAGCAGCACAGTGAGTACTGCACGAACGTTTGGCATCTGCTCCCACAGCAGAAGAGCAAGGATTGAAAGCTGGTGCTGGACCTGTTCAGCACACAATCCCCTTTACATTGGTGCATCCATCGTTGCTTTCACTGCTAACACTCGTACAGGAAAAGCATTTGAATAGAATCAGTCCTGAGGCTGCTCTCTGCTGCGCAGCAACACAGTCAGCACAGAATGAACAGTGGCATCTGCTCACACGGCAGAAGGAGCAGCAGAAAAAGCTAGTGCTCTGCTTCTTCAGCACACAAGCAGCTTTGCAACGGGGTCACCATCATTGCAGTCTCTCCTCGGTTTCATACCTAAAAGTCCATTTGAATCCAAATTCTCTAGCCGTCTCAGCTGCCCAGCAGCACAGTGAGTTCAGCACGAACGTTTGGCCTCTGCTCCCAAGGCAGAAGAGCCAGGATTGAAAGCTGGTGCTGGACCTGTTCAGCACACAATCCCCTTTACATTGGTGCATCCATCGTTGCTTTCACTGCTAACACTCGTACAGGAAAAGCATTTGAATAGAATCAGTCCAGAGCCTGCTCCCTGCTGGCAGCAACACAGCACAGAATGAACAGGGGCATCTGCTCACACGGCAGAAGGAGCAGCAGGGAAAGCTAGTGATGTGTCTCTTCAGCACACAAGCAGCTTTGCAACGGGGTCACCATCATTGCAGTCTCTCCTCGGGTTCATAACTAAAAGTCCATTTGAATCCAAATTCTCAGGTGGTCTCTCTCAGCTGCCCAGCAGCACAGTTAGTACAGCACTAACGTTTGGCCCCTGCTCCCACAGCAGAAGAGCCAGGATTGAAAGCTGGTGCTGGACCTGTTCAGCACACAATCACCTTTACATTGGTTCATCCATCGTTGCTTTCCCTGCTCACATTCATACAGGAAAAGCATTTGAATGGAATCAGTCCAGAGGCTGCTCTCTGCTGCGCAGCAACACAGTCAGCACAGAATGAACAGTGGCATCTGCTCACACGGCAGAAGGAGCAGCAGGGAAAGCTAGTGCTCTGCTTCTTCAGCACACAAGCAGCTTTGCAACGGGGTCACCATCATTGCAGTCTCTCCTCGGCTTCATACCTAAAAGTCCATTTGAATCCAAATTCTCAGGTGGTGTCTCTCAGCTGCCCAGCAGCACAGTTAGTACAGCACGAACGTTTGGCCTCTGCTCCCACAGCAGAAGAGCCAGGATTGAAAGCTGGTGCTGGACCTGTTCAGCACACAATCCCCTTTACATTGGTGCATCCATCGTTGCTTTCACTGCTAACACTCGTACAGGAAAAGCATTTGAATAGAATCAGTCCTGAGGCTGCTCTCTGCTGCGCAGCAACACAGTCAGCACAGAATGAACAGTGGCATCTGCTCACACGGCAGAAGGAGCAGCAGGGAAAGCTAGTGCTCTGCTTCTTCAGCACACAAGCAGCTTTGCAACGGGGTCACCATCATTGCAGTCTCTCCTCGGGTTCATACCTAAAAGTCCATTTGAATCCAAATTCTCAGGTGGTGTCTCTCAGCTGCCCAGCAGCACAGTTAGTACAGCACGAACGTTTGGCCTCTGCTCCCACAGCAGAAGAGCCAGGATTGAAAGCTGGTGCTGGACCTGTTCAGCACACAATCCCTTTTACATTGGTGCCTCCATCGTTGCTTTCACTGCTCACTTTCATACAGGAAAAGCATTGCACAGAATGGACAGTGGCATCTGCTCACACGGCAGAAGGAGCAGCAGGGAAAGCTAGTGCTCTGCTTCTTCAGCACACAAGCAGCTTTGCAACGGGGTCACCATCATTGCAGTCTCTCCTCGGCTTCATACCTAAAAGTCCTTTTGAATCCGAATTCTCAGGTGGTGTCGCTCAGCTGCCCAGCAGCACAGTTAGTACAGCACGAACGTTTGGCCTCTGCTCCCACAGCAGAAGAGCCAGGATTGAAAGCTGGTGCTGGACCTGTTCAGCACACAATCCCTTTTACATTGGTGCATTCATCGTTGCTTTCACTGCTCACTTTCGTACAGGAAAAGCATTCGAATGGAATCAGTCCAGAGGCTGCTCTCTGCTGCGCAGGAACACAGTCAGCACAGAATGAACAGTGGCATCTGCTCACACGGCAGAAGGAGCAGCAGGGAAAGCTAGTGCTCTGCTTCTTCAGCACACAAGCAGCTTTGCAACGGGGTCACCATCATTGCAGTCTCTCCTCGGGTTCATACCTAAAAGGCCATTTGAATCCAAATTCTCAGGTGGTGTCTCTCAGCTGCCCAGCAGCACAGTTAGTACAGCACGAACGTTTGGCCTCTGCTCCCACAGCAGAAGAGCCAGGATTGAAAGCTGGTGCTGGACCTGTTCACCACACAATCCCTTTTACATTGGTGCCTCCATCGTTGCTTTCACTGCTCACTTTCATACAGGAAAAGCATTGCACAGAATGAAGAGTGGCATCTGCTCACACGGCAGAAGGAGCAGCAGGGAAAGCTAGTGCTCTGCTTAGTCAGCACACAAGCAGCTTTGCAACGGGGTCACCATCATTGCAGTCTCTCCCCTGTTTCCTACCTAAAAGTCCATTTGAATCCAAATTCTCAGGTGGTGTCGCTCAGCTGCCCAGCAGCACAGTGAGTACAGCACGAACGTTTGGCCTCTGCTCCCACAGCAGAAGAGCCAGGATTGAAAGCTGGTGCTGGACCTGTTCAGCACACAATCCCCTTTACATTGGTGCCTCCATCGTTGCTTTCACTGCTAACACTCATACAGGAAAAGCATTTGAATAGAATCCGTCCAGAGCCTGCTCCCTGCTGGCAGCAACACAGCACAGAATGAACAGTGGCATCTGCTCACACGGCAGAAGAGCAGCAGGGAAAGCTAGTGCTCTGCTTCTTCAGCCCACAAGCAGCTTTGCAACGGGGTCACCATCATTGCAGTCTCTCCTCGGGTTCATACCTAAAAGTCCATTTGAATCCAAATTCTCAGGTGGTCTCTCTCAGCTGCCCAGCAGCACAGTTAGTACAGCACGAACGTTTGGCCTCTGCTCCCACAGCAGAAGAGCCAGGATTGAAAGCTGGTGATGGACCTGTTCAGCACACAATCCCTTTTACATTGGTGCATTCATCGTTGCTTTCACTGCTCACTTTCATACAGGAAAAGCATTTGAATGGAATCAGTCCAGAGGCTGCTCTCTGCTGCGCAGCAACACAGTCAGCACAGAATGAACAGTGTTATCTGCTCACACGGCAGAAGGAGCAGCAGGGAAAGCTAGTGCTCTGCTTCTTCAGCACACAAGCAGCTTTGCAACGGGGTCACCATCATTGCAGTCTCTCCTCGGTTTCATACCTAAAAGTCCATTTGAATCCAAATTCTCAAGCGGTCTCAGCTGCCCAGCAGCACAGTGAGTACTGCACGAACGTTTGGCATCTGCTCCCACAGCAGAAGAGCAAGGATTGAAAGCTGGTGCTGGACCTGTTCAGCACACAATCCCCTTTACATTGGTGCATCCATCGTTGCTTTCACTGCTAACACTCGTACAGGAAAAGCATTTGAATAGAATCAGTCCTGAGGCTGCTCTCTGCTGCGCAGCAACACAGTCAGCACAGAATGAACAGTGGCATCTGCTCACACGGCAGAAGGAGCAGCAGGGAAAGCTAGTGCTGTGTCTCTTCAGCACACAAGCAGCTTTGCAACGGGGTCACCATCATTGCAGTCTCTCCTCGGGTTCATAACTAAAAGTCCATTTGAATCCAAATTCTCAGGTGGTGTCTCTCAGCTGCCCAGCAGCACAGTTAATACAGCACGAACGTTTGGCCTCTGCTCCCACAGCAGAAGAGCCAGGATTGAAAGCTGGTGCTGGACCTGTTCAGCACACAATCACCTTTACATTGGTGCCTCCATCGTTGCTTTCACTGCTCACATTCATACAGGAAAAGCATTTGAATGGAATCAGTCCAGAGGCTGCTCTCTGCTGCGCAGCAACACAGTCAGCACAGAATGAACAGTGGCATCTGCTCACACGGCAGAAGGACCAGCAGGGAAATCTAGTGCTGTGTCTCTTCAGCACACAAGCAGCTTTGCAACGGGGTCACCATCATTGCAGTCTCTCCTCGGTTTCCTACCTAAAAGTCCAATTGAATCCAAATTCTCAGGTGGTGTCTCTCAGCTGCCCAGCAGCACAGTTAGTACAGCACGAACGTTTGGCCTCTGCTCCCAAGCAGAAGAGCCAGGATTGAAAGCTGGTGCTGGACCTGTTCAGCACACAATCCCCTTTACATTGGTGCATCCATCGTTGCTTTCACTGCTAACACTCGTACAGGAAAAGCATTTGAATAGAATCACTCCAGAGCCTGATCCCTGCTGGCACCAACACAGCACAGAATGAACAGTGGCATCTGCTCACACGGCAGAAGGACCAGCAGGGAAACCTAGTGCTGTGTCTCTTCAGCACACAAGAAGCTTTGCAACGGGGTCACCATCATTGCAGTCTCTCCTCGGTTTCATACCTAAAAGTCCATTTGAATCCAAATTCTCAGGTGGTGTCTCTCAGCTGCCCAGCAGCACAGTTAGTACAGCACGAACGTTTGGCCTCTGCTCCCACAGCAGAAGAGCCAGGATTGAAAGCTGGTGCTGGACCTGTTCAGCACACAATCCCTTTTCCATTGGTGCATTCATCGTTGCTTTCACCGCTCACTTTCATACAGGAAAAGCATTTGAATGGAATCAGTCCAGAGGCTGCTCTCTGCTGCGCAGCAACACAGTCAGCACAGAATGAACAGTGGCATCTGCTCACACGGCAGAAGGAGCAGCAGGGAAAGCTAGTGCTCTGCTTCTTCAGCACACAAGCAGCTTTGCAACGGGGTCACCATCATTGCAGTCTCTCCTCGGGTTCATTCCTAAAAGTCCATTTGAATCCAAATTCTCAGGTGGTGTCTCTCAGCTGCCCAGCAGCACAGTTAGTACAGCACGAACGTTTGGCCTCTGCTCCCACAGCAGAAGAGCCAGGATTGAAAGCTGGTGCTGGACCTGTTCAGCAAACAATCACCTTTACATTGGTGCCTCCATCGTTGCTTTCACTGCTCACATTCATACAGGAAAAGCATTTGAATGGAATCAGTCCAGAGGCTGCTCTCTGCTGCGCAGCAACACTGTCAGCACAGAATGAAGAGTGGCATCTGCTCACACGGCAGAAGGAGCAGCAGGGAAAGCTAGTGCTCTGCTTCTTCAGCACACAAGCAGCTTTGCAACGGGGTCACCATCATTGCAGTCTCTCCTCGGGTTCATACCTAAAAGTCCATTTGAATCCAAATTCTCAGGTGGTGTCTCTCAGCTGCCCAGCAGCACAGTTAGTACAGCACGAACGTTTGGCCTCTGCTCCCACAGCAGAAGAGCCAGGATTGAAAGCTGGTGCTGGACCTGTTCAGCACACAATCCCTTTTACATTGGTGCCTCCATCGTTGCTTTCACTGCTCACTTTCATACAGGAAAAGCATTTGAATGGAATCAGTCCAGAGCCTGCTCTCTGCTGCGCAGGAACACAGTCAGCACAGAATGAACAGTGTTATCTGCTCACACGGCAGAAGGAGCAGCAGGGAAAGCTAGTGCTCTGCTTCTTCAGCGCACAAGCAGCTTTGCAACGGGGTCACCATCATTGCAGTCTCTCCTCGGTTTCATACCTAAAAGTCCATTTGAATCCAAATTCTCAGGTGGCGTCTCTCAGCTGCCCAGCAGCACAGTTAGTACAGCACGAACGTTTGGCCTCTGCTCCCACAGCAGAAGAGCCAGGATTGAAAGCTGGTGCTGGACCTGTTCAGCAAACAATCACCTTTACATTGGTGCCTCCATCGTTGCTTTCACTGCTCACATTCATACAGGAAAAGCATTTGAATGGAATCAGTCCAGAGGCTGCTCTCTGCTGCGCAGCAACACTGTCAGCACAGAATGAAGAGTGGCATCTGCTCACACGGCAGAAGGAGCAGCAGGGAAAGCTAGTGCTCTGCTTCTTCAGCACACAAGCAGCTTTGCAACGGGGTCACCATCATTGCAGTCTCTCCTCGGGTTCATACCTAAAAGTCCATTTGAATCCAAATTCTCAGGTGGTGTCTCTCAGCTGCCCAGCAGCACAGTTAGTACAGCACGAACGTTTGGCCTCTGCTCCCACAGCAGAAGAGCCAGGATTGAAAGCTGGTGCTGGACCTGTTCAGCACACAATCCCTTTTACATTGGTGCCTCCATCGTTGCTTTCACTGCTCACTTTCATACAGGAAAAGCATTTGAATGGAATCAGTCCAGAGCCTGCTCTCTGCTGCGCAGGAACACAGTCAGCACAGAATGAACAGTGTTATCTGCTCACACGGCAGAAGGAGCAGCAGGGAAAGCTAGTGCTCTGCTTCTTCAGCGCACAAGCAGCTTTGCAACGGGGTCACCATCATTGCAGTCTCTCCTCGGTTTCATACCTAAAAGTCCATTTGAATCCAAATTCTCAAGCGGTCTCAGCTGCCCAGCAGCACAGTGAGTACTGCACGAACGTTTGGCATCTGCTCCCACAGCAGAAGAGCAAGGATTGAAAGCTGGTGCTGGACCTGTTCAGCACACAATCCCCTTTACATTGGTGCATCCATCGTTGCTTTCACTGCTAACACTCGTACAGGAAAAGCATTTGAATAGAATCAGTCCTGAGGCTGCTCTCTGCTGCGCAGCAACACAGTCAGCACAGAATGAACAGTGGCATCTGCTCACACGGCAGAAGGAGCAGCAGGGAAAGCTAGTGCTCTGCTTCTTCAGCACACAAGCAGCTTTGCAACGGGGTCACCATCATTGCAGTCTCTCCTCGGTTTCCTACCTAAAAGTCCATTTGAATCCAAATTCTCAGTTGGTGTCTCTCAGCTGCCCAGCAGCACAGTTAGTACAGCACGAACGTTTGGCCTCTGCTCCCACAGCAGAAGAGCCAGGATTGAAAGCTGGTGCTGGACCTGTTCAGCAAACAATCACCTTTACATTGGTGCCTCCATCGTTGCTTTCACTGCTCACATTCATACAGGAAAAGCATTTGAATGGAATCAGTCCAGAGGCTGCTCTCTGCTGCGCAGCAACACTGTCGGCACAGAATGAAGAGTGGCATCTGCTCACACGGCAGAAGGAGCAGCAGGGAAAGCTAGTGCTCTGCTTCTTCAGCACACAAGCAGCTTTGCAACGGGGTCACCATCATTGCAGTCTCTCCTCGGCTTCATACCTAAAAGTCCTTTTGAATCCGAATTCTCAGGTGGTGTCTCTCAGCTGCCCAGCAGCACAGTTAGTACAGCACGAACGTTTGGCCTCTGCTCCCACAGCAGAAGAGCCAGGATTGAAAGCTGGTGATGGACCTGTTCAGCACACAATCCCTTTTCCATTGGTGCATTCATCGTTGCTTTCACTGCTCACTTTCATACAGGAAAAGCATTTGAATGGAATCAGTCCAGAGCCTGCTCTCTGCTGCGCAGGAACACAGTCAGCACAGAATGAACAGTGTTATCTGCTCACACGGCAGAAGGAGCAGCAGGGAAAGCTAGTGCTCTGCTTCTTCAGCACACAAGCAGCTTTGCAGCGGGGTCACCATCATTGCAGTCTCTCCTCGGTTTCATACCTAAAAGTCCATTTGAATCCAAATTCTCAAGCGGTCTCAGCTGCCCAGCAGCACAGTGAGTACTGCACGAACGTTTGGCATCTGCTCCCACAGCAGAAGAGCAAGGATTGAAAGCTGGTGCTGGACCTGTTCAGCACACAATCCCCTTTACATTGGTTCATCCATCGTTGCTTTCACTGCTAACACTCGTACAGGAAAAGCATTTGAATAGAATCAGTCCTGAGGCTGCTCTCTGCTGCGCAGCAAAACAGTCAGCACAGAATGAACAGTGGCATCTGCTCACACGGCAGAAGGAGCAGCAGGGAAAGCTAGTGCTCTGCTTCTTCAGCACACAAGCAGCTTTGCAACGGGGTCACCATCATTGCAGTCTCTCCTCGGGTTCATACCTAAAAGTCCATTTGAATCCAAATTCTCAGGTGGTCTCTCTCAGCTGCCCAGCAGCACAGTTAGTACAGCACGAACGTTTGGCCTCTGCTCCCACAGCAGAAGAGCCAGGATTGAAAGCTGGTGATGGACCTGTTCAGCACACAATCCCTTTTACATTGGTGCATTCATCGTTGCTTTCACTGCTCACTTTCATACAGGAAAAGCATTTGAATGGAATCAGTCCAGAGGCTGCTCTCTGCTGCGCAGCAACACAGTCAGCACAGAATGAACAGTGGCATCTGCTCACACGGCAGAAGGAGCAGCAGGGAAAGCTAGTGCTCTGCTTCTTCAGCACACAAGCAGCTTTGCAACGGGGTCACCATCATTGCAGTCTCTCCTCGGCTTCATACCTAAAAGTCCTTTTGAATCCGAATTCTCAGGTGGTGTCTCTCAGCTGCCCAGCAGCACAGTTAGTACAGCACGAACGTTTGGCCTCTGCTCCCACAGCAGAAGAGCCAGGATTGAAAGCTGGTGCTGGACCTGTTCAGCACACAATCCCCTTTACATTGGTGCATCCATCGTTGCTTTCACTGCTAACACTCGTACAGGAAAAGCATTTGAATAGAATCAGTCCAGAGCCTGCTCCCTGCTGGCACCAACACAGCACAGAATGAAGAGTGGCATCTGCTCACACGGCAGAAGGAGCAGCAGGGAAAGCTAGTGCTGTGTCTCTTCAGCACACAAGAAGCTTTGCAACGGGGTCACCATCATTGCAGTCTCTCCTCGGTTTCATACCTAAAAGTCCATTTGAATCCAAATTCTCAAGCGGTCTCAGCTGCCCAGCAGCACAGTGAGTACTGCACGAACGTTTGGCATCTGCTCCCACAGCAGAAGAGCAAGGATTGAAAGCTGGTGCTGGACCTGTTCAGCACACAATCCCCTTTACATTGGTGCATCCATCGTTGCTTTCACTGCTAACACTCGTACAGGAAAAGCATTTGAATAGAATCAGTCCTGAGGCTGCTCTCTGCTGCGCAGCAACACAGTCAGCACAGAATGAACAGTGGCATCTGCTCACACGGCAGAAGGAGCAGCAGAAAAAGCTAGTGCTCTGCTTCTTCAGCACACAAGCAGCTTTGCAACGGGGTCACCATCATTGCAGTCTCTCCTCGGTTTCATACCTAAAAGTCCATTTGAATCCAAATTCTCTAGCCGTCTCAGCTGCCCAGCAGCACAGTGAGTTCAGCACGAACGTTTGGCCTCTGCTCCCAAGGCAGAAGAGCCAGGATTGAAAGCTGGTGCTGGACCTGTTCAGCACACAATCCCCTTTACATTGGTGCATCCATCGTTGCTTTCACTGCTAACACTCGTACAGGAAAAGCATTTGAATAGAATCAGTCCTGAGGCTGCTCTCTGCTGCGCAGCAACACAGTCAGCACAGAATGAACAGTGGCATCTGCTCACACGGCAGAAGGAGCAGCAGGGAAAGCTAGTGCTCTGCTTCTTCAGCACACAAGCAGCTTTGCAACGGGGTCACCATCATTGCAGTCTCTCCTCGGCTTCATACCTAAAAGTCCTTTTGAATCCGAATTCTCAGGTGGTGTCTCTCAGCTGCCCAGCAGCACAGTTAGTACAGCACGAACGTTTGGCCTCTGCTCCCACAGCAGAAGAGCCAGGATTGAAAGCTGGTGCTGGACCTGTTCAGCACACAATCCCTTTTACATTGGTGCATTCATCGTTGCTTTCACTGCTCACTTTCGTACAGGAAAAGCATTCGAATGGAATCAGTCCAGAGGCTGCTCTCTGCTGCGCAGGAACACAGTCAGCACAGAATGAACAGTGGCATCTGCTCACACGGCAGAAGGACCAGCAGGTAAAGATAGTGCTGTGTCTCTTCAGCACACAAGCATCTTTGCAACGGGGTCACCATCATTGCAGTCTCTCCTCTGGTTCATAACTAAAAGTCCATTTGAATCCAAATTCTCAGGTGGTGTCTCTCAGCTGCCCAGCAGCACAGTTAGTACAGCACGAACGTTTGGCCTCTGCTCCCACAGCAGAAGAGCCAGGATTGAAAGCTGGTGCTGGACCTGTTCAGCACACAATCCCTTTTACATTGGTGCCTCCATCGTTGCTTTCACTGCTCACTTTCATACAGGAAAAGCATTTGAATGGAATCAGTCCAGAGCCTGCTCTCTGCTGCGCAGGAACACAGTCAGCACAGAATGAACAGTGTTATCTGCTCACACGGCAGAAGGAGCAGCAGGGAAATCTAGTGCTCTGCTTCTTCAGCACACAAGCAGCTTTGCAACGGGGTCACCATCATTGCAGTCTCTCCTCGGTTTCATACCTAAAAGTCCATTTGAATCCAAATTCTCAAGCGGTCTCAGCTGCCCAGCAGCACAGTGAGTACTGCACGAACGTTTGGCATCTGCTCCCACAGCAGAAGAGCAAGGATTGAAAGCTGGTGCTGGACCTGTTCAGCACACAATCCCCTTTACATTGGTGCATCCATCGTTGCTTTCACTGCTAACACTCGTACAGGAAAAGCATTTGAATAGAATCAGTCCTGAGGCTGCTCTCTTCTGCGCAGCAACACAGTCAGCACAGAATGAACAGTGGCATCTGCTCACACGGCAGAAGGAGCAGCAGGGAAAGCTAGTGCTCTGCTTCTTCAGCACACAAGCAGCTTTGCAACGGGGTCACCATCATTGCAGTCTCTCCTCGGTTTCATACCTAAAAGTGTATTTGAATCCAAATTCTCAAGCCGTCTCAGCTGCCCAGCAGCACAGTGAGTTCAGCACGAACGTTTGGCCTCTGCTCCCAAGGCAGAAGAGCCAGGATTGAAAGCTGGTGCTGGACCTGTTCAGCACACAATCCCCTTTACATTGGTGCATCCATCGTTGCTTTCACTGCTAACACTCGTACAGGAAAAGCATTTGAATAGAATCAGTCCAGAGCCTGCTCCCTGCTGGCAGCAACTCAGCACAGAATGAACAGGGGCATCTGCTCACACGGCAGAAGGAGCAGCAGGGAAAGCTAGTGCTGTGTCTCTTCAGCACACAAGCAGCTTTGCAACGGGGTCACCATCATTGCAGTCTCTCCTCGGGTTCATAACTAAAAGTCCATTTGAATCCAAATTCTCAAGCGGTCTCAGCTGCCCAGCAGCACAGTGAGTACTGCACGAACGTTTGGCCTCTGCTCCCACAGCAGAAGAGCCAGGATTGAAAGCTGGTGCTGGACCTGTTCAGCACACAATCACCTTTACATTGGTGCCTCCATCGTTGCTTTCACTGCTCACATTCATACAGGAAAAGCATTTGAATGGAATCAGTCCAGAGGCTGCTCTCTGCTGCGCAGCAACACAGTCAGCACAGAATGAAGAGTGGCATCTGCTCACACGGCAGAAGGAGCAGCAGGGAAAGCTAGTGCTCTGCTTCTTCAGCACACAAGCAGCTTTGCAACGGGGTCACCATCATTGCAGTCTCTCCTCGGCTTCATACCTAAAAGTCCATTTGAATCCAAATTCTCAGGTGGTGTCTCTCAGCTGCCCAGCAGCACAGTTAGTACAGCACGAACGTTTGGCCTCTGCTCCCACAGCAGAAGAGCCAGGATTGAAAGCTGGTGCTGGACCTGTTCAGCACACAATCCCCTTTACATTGGTGCATCCATCGTTGCTTTCACTGCTAACACTCGTACAGGAAAAGCATTTGAATAGAATCAGTCCTGAGGCTGCTCTCTGCTGCGCAGCAACACAGTCAGCACAGAATGAACAGTGGCATCTGCTCACACGGCAGAAGGAGCAGCAGAAAAAGCTAGTGCTCTGCTTCTTCAGCACACAAGCAGCTTTGCAACGGGGTCACCATCATTGCAGTCTCTCCTCGGTTTCCTACCTAAAAGTCCATTTGAATCCAAATTCTCAGGTGGCGTCTCTCAGCTGCCCAGCAGCACAGTTAGTACAGCACGAACGTTTGGCCTCTGCTCCCACAGCAGAAGAGCCAGGATTGAAAGCTGGTGCTGGACCTGTTCAGCACACAATCCCCTTTACATTGGTGCCTCCATCGTTGCTTTCACTGCTAACACTCATACAGGAAAAGCATTTGAATAGAATCCGTCCAGAGCCTGCTCCCTGCTGGCAGCAACACAGCACAGAATGAACAGTGGCATCTGCTCACACGGCAGAAGAGCAGCAGGGAAAGCTAGTGCTCTGCTTCTTCAGCCCACAAGCAGCTTTGCAACGGGGTCACCATCATTGCAGTCTCTCCTCGGTTTCCTACCTAAAAGTCCATTTGAATCCAAATTCTCAGGTGGTGTCTCTCAGCTGCCCAGCAGCACAGTTAGTACAGCACGAACGTTTGGCCTCTGCTCCCACAGCAGAAGAGCCAGGATTGAAAGCTGGTGCTGGACCTGTTCAGCACACAATCCCTTTTACATTGGTGCATTCATCGTTGCTTTCACTGCGCACTTTCATACAGGAAAAGCATTTGAATGGAATCAGTCCAGAGGCTGCTCTCTGCTGCGCAGCAACACAGTCAGCACAGAATGAACAGTGGCATCTGCTCACACGGCAGAAGGAGCAGCAGGGAAAGCTAGTGCTCTGCTTCTTCAGCCCACAAGCAGCTTTGCAACGGGGTCACCATCATTGCAGTCTCTCCTCGGTTTCCTACCTAAAAGTCCATTTGAATCCAAATTCTCAGGTGGTGTCTCTCAGCTGCCCAGCAGCACAGTTAGTACAGCACGAACGTTTGGCCTCTGCTCCCACAGCAGAAGAGCCAGGATTGAAAGCTGGTGCTGGACCTGTTCAGCACACAATCCCTTTTACATTGGTGCCTCCATCGTTGCTTTCACTGCTCACTTTCATACAGGAAAAGCATTTGAATGGAATCAGTCCAGAGCCTGCTCTCTGCTGCGCAGGAACACAGTCAGCACAGAATGAACAGTGTTATCTGCTCACACGGCAGAAGGAGCAGCAGGGAAAGCTAGTGCTCTGCTTCTTCAGCACACAAGCAGCTTTGCAACGGGGTCACCATCATTGCAGTCTCTCCTCGGTTTCATACCTAAAAGTCCATTTGAATCCAAATTCTCAAGCGGTCTCAGCTGCCCAGCAGCACAGTGAGTACTGCACGAACGTTTGGCATCTGCTCGAACAGCAGAAGAGCAAGGATTGAAAGCTGGTGCTGGACCTGTTCAGCACACAATCCCCTTTACATTGGTGCATCCATCGTTGCTTTCACTGCTAACACTCGTACAGGAAAAGCATTTGAATAGAATCAGTCCTGAGGCTGCTCTCTGCTGCGCAGCAACACAGTCAGCACAGAATGAACAGTGGCATCTGCTCACACGGCAGAAGGAGCAGCAGGGAAAGCTAGTGCTCTGCTTCTTCAGCACACAAGCAGCTTTGCAACGGGGTCACCATCATTGCAGTCTCTCCTCGGTTTCATACCTAAAAGTGTATTTGAATCCAAATTCTCAAGCCGTCTCAGCTGCCCAGCAGCACAGTGAGTTCAGCACGAACGTTTGGCCTCTGCTCCCAAGGCAGAAGAGCCAGGATTGAAAGCTGGTGCTGGACCTGTTCAGCACACAATCCCCTTTACATTGGTGCATCCATCGTTGCTTTCACTGCTAACACTCGTACAGGAAAAGCATTTGAATAGAATCAGTCCAGAGCTTCTCCCTGCTGGCAGCAACTCAGCACAGAATGAACAGTGGCATCTGCTCACACGGCAGAAGGAGCAGCAGGGAAAGCTAGTGCTCTGCTTCTTCAGCACACAAGCAGCTTTGCAACGGGGTCACCATCATTGCAGTCTCTCCTCGGGTTCATAACTAAAAGTCCATTTGAAACCAAATTCTCAGGTGGTGTCTCTCAGCTGCCCAGCAGCACAGTTAGTACAGCACGAACGTTTGGCCTCTGCTCCCACAGCAGAAGAGCCAGGATTGAAAGCTGGTGCTGGACCTGTTCAGCACACAATCACCTTTACATTGGTGCCTCCATCGTTGCTTTCACTGCTCACATTCATACAGGAAAAGCATTTGAATGGAATCAGTCCAGAGGCTGCTCTCTGCTGCGCAGCAACACAGTCAGCACAGAATGAAGAGTGGCATCTGCTCACACGGCAGAAGGAGCAGCAGGGAAAGCTAGTGCTCTGCTTCTTCAGCACACAAGCAGCTTTGCAACGGGGTCACCATCATTGCAGTCTCTCCTCGGCTTCATACCTAAAAGTCCATTTGAATCCAAATTCTCAGGTGGTGTCTCTCAGCTGCCCAGCAGCACAGTTAGTACAGCACGAACGTTTGGCCTCTGCTCCCACAGCAGAAGAGCCAGGATTGAAAGCTGGTGCTGGACCTGTTCAGCACACAATCCCCTTTACATTGGTGCATCCATCGTTGCTTTCACTGCTAACACTCGTACAGGAAAAGCATTTGAATAGAATCAGTCCTGAGGCTGCTCTCTGCTGCGCAGCAACACAGTCAGCACAGAATGAACAGTGGCATCTGCTCACACGGCAGAAGGAGCAGCAGAAAAAGCTAGTGCTCTGCTTCTTCAGCACACAAGCAGCTTTGCAACGGGGTCACCATCATTGCAGTCTCTCCTCGGTTTCCTACCTAAAAGTCCATTTGAATCCAAATTCTCAGGTGGCGTCTCTCAGCTGCCCAGCAGCACAGTTAGTACAGCACGAACGTTTGGCCTCTGCTCCCACAGCAGAAGAGCCAGGATTGAAAGCTGGTGCTGGACCTGTTCAGCACACAATCCCCTTTACATTGGTGCCTCCATCGTTGCTTTCACTGCTAACACTCATACAGGAAAAGCATTTGAATAGAATCCGTCCAGAGCCTGCTCCCTGCTGGCAGCAACACAGCACAGAATGAACAGTGGCATCTGCTCACACGGCAGAAGAGCAGCAGGGAAAGCTAGTGCTCTGCTTCTTCAGCCCACAAGCAGCTTTGCAACGGGGTCACCATCATTGCAGTCTCTCCTCGGTTTCCTACCTAAAAGTCCATTTGAATCCAAATTCTCAGGTGGTGTCTCTCAGCTGCCCAGCAGCACAGTTAGTACAGCACGAACGTTTGGCCTCTGCTCCCACAGCAGAAGAGCCAGGATTGAAAGCTGGTGCTGGACCTGTTCAGCACACAATCCCTTTTACATTGGTGCATTCATCGTTGCTTTCACTGCGCACTTTCATACAGGAAAAGCATTTGAATGGAATCAGTCCAGAGGCTGCTCTCTGCTGCGCAGCAACACAGTCAGCACAGAATGAACAGTGGCATCTGCTCACACGGCAGAAGGAGCAGCAGGGAAAGCTAGTGCTCTGCTTCTTCAGCCCACAAGCAGCTTTGCAACGGGGTCACCATCATTGCAGTCTCTCCTCGGTTTCCTACCTAAAAGTCCATTTGAATCCAAATTCTCAGGTGGTGTCTCTCAGCTGCCCAGCAGCACAGTTAGTACAGCACGAACGTTTGGCCTCTGCTCCCACAGCAGAAGAGCCAGGATTGAAAGCTGGTGCTGGACCTGTTCAGCACACAATCCCTTTTACATTGGTGCCTCCATCGTTGCTTTCACTGCTCACTTTCATACAGGAAAAGCATTTGAATGGAATCAGTCCAGAGCCTGCTCTCTGCTGCGCAGGAACACAGTCAGCAGAGAATGAACAGTGTTATCTGCTCACACGGCAGAAGGAGCAGCAGGGAAATCTAGTGCTCTGCTTCTTCAGCACACAAGCAGCTTTGCAACGGGGTCACCATCATTGCAGTCTCTCCTCGGTTTCATACCTAAAAGTCCATTTGAATCCAAATTCTCAGGTGGTGTCTCTCAGCTGCCCAGCAGCACAGTGAGTACTGCACGAACGTTTGGCATCTGCTCCCACAGCAGAAGAGCAAGGATTGAAAGCTGGTGCTGGACCTGTTCAGCACACAATCCCCTTTACATTGGTGCATCCATCGTTGCTTTCACTGCTAACACTCGTACAGGAAAAGCATTTGAATAGAATCAGTCCTGAGGCTGCTCTCTGCTGCGCAGCAACACAGTCAGCACAGAATGAACAGTGGCATCTGCTCACACGGCAGAAGGAGCAGCAGGGAAAGCTAGTGCTCTGCTTCTTCAGCACACAAGCAGCTTTGCAACGGGGTCACCATCATTGCAGTCTCTCCTCGGTTTCATACCTAAAAGTGTATTTGAATCCAAATTCTCAAGCGGTCTCAGCTGCCCAGCAGCACAGTGAGTTCAGCACGAACGTTTGGCCTCTGCTCCCAAGGCAGAAGAGCCAGGATTGAAAGCTGGTGCTGGACCTGTTCAGCACACAATCCCCTTTACATTGGTGCATCCATCGTTGCTTTCACTGCTAACACTCGTACAGGAAAAGCATTTGAATAGAATCAGTCCAGAGCTTCTCCCTGCTGGCAGCAACTCAGCACAGAATGAACAGGGGCATCTGCTCACACGGCAGAAGGAGCAGCAGGGAAAGCTAGTGCTGTGTCTCTTCAGCACACAAGCAGCTTTGCAACGGGGTCACCATCATTGCAGTCTCTCCTCGGGTTCATAACTAAAAGTCCATTTGAAACCAAATTCTCAGGTGGTGTCTCTCAGCTGCCCAGCAGCACAGTTAGTACAGCACGAACGTTTGGCCTCTGCTCCCACAGCAGAAGAGCCAGGATTGAAAGCTGGTGCTGGACCTGTTCAGCACACAATCACCTTTACATTGGTGCCTCCATCGTTGCTTTCACTGCTCACATTCATACAGGAAAAGCATTTGAATGGAATCAGTCCAGAGGCTGCTCTCTGCTGCGCAGCAACACAGTCAGCACAGAATGAAGAGTGGCATCTGCTCACACGGCAGAAGGAGCAGCAGGGAAAGCTAGTGCTCTGCTTCTTCAGCACACAAGCAGCTTTGCAACGGGGTCACCATCATTGCAGTCTCTCCTCGGCTTCATACCTAAAAGTCCATTTGAATCCAAATTCTCAGGTGGTGTCTCTCAGCTGCCCAGCAGCACAGTTAGTACAGCACGAACGTTTGGCCTCTGCTCCCACAGCAGAAGAGCCAGGATTGAAAGCTGGTGCTGGACCTGTTCAGCACACAATCCCCTTTACATTGGTGCATCCATCGTTGCTTTCACTGCTAACACTCGTACAGGAAAAGCATTTGAATAGAATCAGTCCTGAGGCTGCTCTCTGCTGCGCAGCAACACAGTCAGCACAGAATGAACAGTGGCATCTGCTCACACGGCAGAAGGAGCAGCAGGGAAAGCTAGTGCTCTGCTTCTTCAGCACACAAGCAGCTTTGCAACGGGGTCACCATCATTGCAGTCTCTCCTCGGTTTCCTACCTAAAAGTCCATTTGAATCCAAATTCTCAGGTGGTGTCGCTCAGCTGCCCAGCAGCACAGTGAGTACAGCACGAACGTTTGGCCTCTGCTCCCACAGCAGAAGTGCCAGGATTGAAAGCTGGTGCTGGACCTGTTCAGCACACAATCCCCTTTACATTGGTGCCTCCATCGTTGCTTTCACTGCTAACACTCATACAGGAAAAGCATTTGAATAGAATCCGTCCAGAGCCTGCTCCCTGCTGGCAGCAACACAGCACAGAATGAACAGTGGCATCTGCTCACACGGCAGAAGGACCAGCAGGTAAAGATAGTGCTGTGTCTCTTCAGCACACAAGCAGCTTTGCAACGGGGTCACCATCATTGCAGTCTCTCCTCGGGTTCATAACTAAAAGTCCATTTGAATCCAAATTCTCAGGTGGTGTCTCTCAGCTGCCCAGCAGCACAGTTAGTACAGCACGAACGTTTGGCCTCTGCTCCCACAGCAGAAGAGCCAGGATTGAAAGCTGGTGCTGGACCTGTTCAGCACACAATCCCCTTTACATTGGTGCATCCATCGTTGCTTTCACTGCTCACATTCATACAGGAAAAGCATTTGAATGGAATCAGTCCAGAGCCTGCTCTCTGCTGCGCAGCAACACAGTCAGCACAGAATGAAGAGTGGCATCTGCTCACACGGCAGAAGGAGCAGCAGGGAAAGCTAGTGCTCTGCTTCTTCAGCACACAAGCAGCTTTGCAACGGGGTCACCATCATTGCAGTCTCTCCTCGGCTTCATACCTAAAAGTCCATTTGAATCCAAATTCTCAGGTGGTGTCTCTCAGCTGCCCAGCAGCACAGTTAGTACAGCAGAAACGTTTGGCCTCTGCTCAGACAGCAGAAGAGCCAGGATTGAAAGCTGGTGCTGGACCTGTTCAGCACACAATCCCTTTTACATTGGTGCATTCATCGTTGCTTTCACTGCTCACTTTCATACAGGAAAAGCATTTGAATGGAATCAGTCCAGAGCCTGCTCTCTGCTGCGCAGGAACACAGTCAGCACAGAATGAACAGTGTTATCTGCTCACACGGCAGAAGGAGCAGCAGGGAAAGCTAGTGCTCTGCTTCTTCTGCACACAAGCAGCTTTGCAACGGGGTCACCATCATTGCAGTCTCTCCTCGGGTTCATACCTAAAAGTCCATTTGAATCCAAATTCTCAAGCGGTCTCAGCTGCCCAGCAGCACAGTGAGTACTGCACGAACGTTTAGCATCTGCTCCCACAGCAGAAGAGCAAGGATTGAAAGCTGGTGCTGGACCTGTTCAGCACACAATCCCCTTTACATTGGTGCATCCATCGTTGCTTTCACTGCTAACACTCGTACAGGAAAAGCATTTGAATAGAATCAGTCCTGAGGCTGCTCTCTGCTGCGCAGCAACAAAGTCAGCACAGAATGAACAGTGGCATCTGCTCACACGGCAGAAGGAGCAGCAGGGAAAGCTAGTGCTCTGCTTCTTCAGCACACAAGCAGCTTTGCAACGGGGTCACCATCATTGCAGTCTCTCCTCGGCTTCTTACCTAAAAGTCCTTTTGAATCCGAATTCTCAGGTGGTGTCGCTCAGCTGCCCAGCAGCACAGTTAGTACAGCACGAACGTTTGGCCTCTGCTCCCAAGGCAGAAGAGCCAGGATTGAAAGCTGGTGCTGGACCTGTTCAGCACACAATCCCCTTTACATTGGTGCATCCATCGTTGCTTTCACTGCTAACACTCGTACAGGAAAAGCATTTGAATAGAATCAGTCCAGAGCCTGCTCCCTGCTGGCAGCAACACAGCACAGAATGAAGAGTGGCATCTGCTCACACGGCAGAAGGACCAGCAGGGAAACCTAGTGCTGTGTCTCTTCAGCACACAAGAAGCTTTGCAACGGGGTCACCATCACTGCAGTCTCTCCTCGGGTTCATACCTAAAAGTCCATTTGAATCCAAATTCTCAGGTGGTGTCTCTCAGCTGCCCAGCAGCACAGTTAGTACAGCACGAACGTTTGCCCTCTGCTCCCACAGCAGAAGAGCCAGGATTGAAAGCTGGTGCTGGACCTGTTCAGCACACAATCCCCTTTACATTGGTGCATCCATCGTTGCTTTCACTGCTAACACTCGTACAGGAAAAGCATTTGAATAGAATCAGTCCTGAGGCTGCTCTCTGCTGCGCAGCAACACAGTCAGCACAGAATGAAGAGTGGCATCTGCTCACACGGCAGAAGGAGCAGCAGGGAAAGCTAGTGCTCTGCTTCTTCAGCACACAAGCAGCTTTGCAACGGGGTCACCATCATTGCAGTCTCTCCTCGGGTTCATACCTAAAAGTCCATTTGAATCCAAATTCTCAGGTGGTGTCGCTCAGCTGCCCAGCAGCACAGTGAGTACAGCACGAACGTTTGGCCTCTGCTCCCACAGCAGAAGTGCCAGGATTGAAAGCTGGTGCTGGACCTGTTCAGCACACAATCCCCTTTACATTGGTGCCTCCATCGTTGCTTTCACTGCTAACACTCATACAGGAAAAGCATTTGAATAGAATCCGTCCAGAGCCTGCTCCCTGCTGGCAGCAACACAGCACAGAATGAACAGTGGCATCTGCTCACACGGCAGAAGGACCAGCAGGTAAAGATAGTGCTGTGTCTCTTCAGCACACAAGCATCTTTGCAACGGGGTCACCATCATTGCAGTCTCTCCTCGGGTTCATAACTAAAAGTCCATTTGAATCCAAATTCTCAGGTGGTGTCTCTCAGCTGCCCAGCAGCACAGTTAGTACAGCACGAACGTTTGGCCTCTGCTCCCACAGCAGAAGAGCCAGGATTGAAAGCTGGTGCTGGACCTGTTCAGCACACAATCCCTTTTACATTGGTGCCTCCATCGTTGCTTTCACTGCTCACTTTCATACAGGAAAAGCATTTGAATGGAATCAGTCCAGAGCCTGCTCTCTGCTGCGCAGGAACACAGTCAGCACAGAATGAACAGTGTTATCTGCTCACACGGCAGAAGGAGCAGCAGGGAAATCTAGTGCTCTGCTTCTTCAGCACACAAGCAGCTTTGCAACGGGGTCACCATCATTGCAGTCTCTCCTCGGTTTCATACCTAAAAGTCCATTTGAATCCAAATTCTCAAGCGGTCTCAGCTGCCCAGCAGCACAGTGAGTACTGCACGAACGTTTGGCATCTGCTCCCACAGCAGAAGAGCAAGGATTGAAAGCTGGTGCTGGACCTGTTCAGCACACAATCCCCTTTACATTGGTGCATCCATCGTTGCTTTCACTGCTAACACTCGTACAGGAAAAGCATTTGAATAGAATCAGTCCTGAGGCTGCTCTCTGCTGCGCAGCAACACAGTCAGCACAGAATGAACAGTGGCATCTGCTCACACGGCAGAAGGAGCAGCAGAAAAAGCTAGTGCTCTGCTTCTTCAGCACACAAGCAGCTTTGCAACGGGGTCACCATCATTGCAGTCTCTCCTCGGTTTCATACCTAAAAGTCCATTTGAATCCAAATTCTCTAGCCGTCTCAGCTGCCCAGCAGCACAGTGAGTTCAGCACGAACGTTTGGCCTCTGCTCCCAAGGCAGAAGAGCCAGGATTGAAAGCTGGTGCTGGACCTGTTCAGCACACAATCCCCTTTACATTGGTGCATCCATCGTTGCTTTCACTGCTAACACTCGTACAGGAAAAGCATTTGAATAGAATCAGTCCAGAGCCTGCTCCCTGCTGGCAGCAACACAGCACAGAATGAACAGGGGCATCTGCTCACACGGCAGAAGGAGCTGCAGGGAAAGCTAGTGCTGTGTCTCTTCAGCACACAAGCAGCTTTGCAACGGGGTCACCATCATTGCAGTCTCTCCTCGGGTTCATAACTAAAAGTCCATTTGAATCCAAATTCTCAGGTGGTGTCTCTCAGCTGCCCAGCAGCACAGTTAGTACAGCACTAACGTTTGGCCTCTGCTCCCACAGCAGAAGAGCCAGGATTGAAAGCTGGTGCTGGACCTGTTCAGCACACAATCACCTTTACATTGGTGCCTCCATCGTTGCTTTCACTGCTCACATTCATACAGGAAAAGCATTTGAATGGAATCAGTCCAGAGGCTGCTCTCTGCTGCGCAGCAACACAGTCAGCACAGAATGAAGAGTGGCATCTGCTCACACGGCAGAAGGAGCAGCAGGGAAAGCTAGTGCTCTGCTTCTTCAGCACACAAGCAGCTTTGCAACGGGGTCACCATCATTGCAGTCTCTCCTCGGCTTCATACCTAAAAGTCCATTTGAATCCAAATTCTCAGGTGGTGTCTCTCAGCTGCCCAGCAGCACAGTTAGTACAGCACGAACGTTTGGCCTCTGCTCCCACAGCAGAAGAGCCAGGATTGAAAGCTGGTGCTGGACCTGTTCAGCACACAATCCCCTTTACATTGGTGCATCCATCGTTGCTTTCACTGCTAACACTCGTACAGGAAAAGCATTTGAATAGAATCAGTCCAGAGCCTGCTCCCTGCTGGCAGCAACACAGCACAGAATGAACAGGGGCATCTGCTCACACGGCAGAAGGAGCTGCAGGGAAAGCTAGTGCTGTGTCTCTTCAGCACACAAGCAGCTTTGCAACGGGGTCACCATCATTGCAGTCTCTCCTCGGGTTCATAACTAAAAGTCCATTTGAATCCAAATTCTCAGGTGGTGTCTCTCAGCTGCCCAGCAGCACAGTTAGTACAGCACTAACGTTTGGCCTCTGCTCCCACAGCAGAAGAGCCAGGATTGAAAGCTGGTGCTGGACCTGTTCAGCACACAATCACCTTTACATTGGTGCCTCCATCGTTGCTTTCACTGCTCACATTCATACAGGAAAAGCATTTGAATGGAATCAGTCCAGAGGCTGCTCTCTGCTGCGCAGCAACACAGTCAGCACAGAATGAAGAGTGGCATCTGCTCACACGGCAGAAGGAGCAGCAGGGAAAGCTAGTGCTCTGCTTCTTCAGCACACAAGCAGCTTTGCAACGGGGTCACCATCATTGCAGTCTCTCCTCGGCTTCATACCTAAAAGTCCATTTGAATCCAAATTCTCAGGTGGTGTCTCTCAGCTGCCCAGCAGCACAGTTAGTACAGCACGAACGTTTGGCCTCTGCTCCCACAGCAGAAGAGCCAGGATTGAAAGCTGGTGCTGGACCTGTTCAGCACACAATCCCCTTTACATTGGTGCATCCATCGTTGCTTTCACTGCTAACACTCGTACAGGAAAAGCATTTGAATAGAATCAGTCCTGAGGCTGCTCTCTGCTGCGCAGCAACACAGTCAGCACAGAATGAACAGTGGCATCTGCTCACACGGCAGAAGGAGCAGCAGGGAAAGCTAGTGCTCTGCTTCTTCAGCACACAAGCAGCTTTGCAACGGGGTCACCATCATTGCAGTCTCTCCTCGGGTTCATACCTAAAAGTCCATTTGAATCCAAATTCTCAGGTGGTGTCTCTCAGCTGCCCAGCAGCACAGTTAGTACAGCACGAACGTTTGGCCTCTGCTCCCACAGCAGAAGAGCCAGGATTGAAAGCTGGTGCTGGACCTGTTCAGCACACAATCCCTTTTACATTGGTGCATTCATCGTTGCTTTCACTGCGCACTTTCATACAGGAAAAGCATTTGAATGGAATCAGTCCAGAGGCTGCTCTCTGCTGCGCAGCAACACAGTCAGCACAGAATGAACAGTGGCATCTGCTCACACGGCAGAAGGAGCAGCAGGGAAAGCTAGTGCTCTGCTTCTTCAGTACACAAGCAGCTTTGCAACGGGGTCAACATCATTGCAGTCTCTCCTCGGTTTCCTACCTAAAAGTCCATTTGAATCCAAATTCTCAGGTGGTGTCTCTCAGCTGCCCAGCAGCACAGTTAGTACAGCACGAACGTTTGGCCTCTGCTCCCACAGCAGAAGAGCCAGGATTGAAAGCTGGTGCTGGACCTGTTCAGCACACAATCCCTTTTACATTGGTGCATTCATCGTTGCTTTCACTGCTCACTTTCATACAGGAAAAGCATTTGAATGGAATCAGTCCAGAGCCTGCTCTCTGCTGCGCAGGAACACAGTCAGCACAGAATGAACAGTGTTATCTGCTCACACGGCAGAAGGAGCAGCAGGGAAAGCTAGTGCTCTGCTTCTTCTGCACACAAGCAGCTTTGCAACGGGGTCACCATCATTGCAGTCTCTCCTCGGTTTCATACCTAAAAGTCCATTTGAATCCAAATTCTCAAGCCGTCTCAGCTGCCCAGCAGCACAGTGAGTACTGCACGAACGTTTGGCATCTGCTCCCACAGCAGAAGAGCAAGGATTGAAAGCTGGTGCTGGACCTGTTCAGCACACAATCCCCTTTACATTGGTGCATCCATCGTTGCTTTCACTGCTAACACTCGTACAGGAAAAGCATTTGAATAGAATCAGTCCTGAGGCTGCTCTCTGCTGCGCAGCAACACAGTCAGCACAGAATGAACAGTGGCATCTGCTCACACGGCAGAAGGAGCAGCAGGGAAAGCTAGTGCTCTGCTTCTTCAGCACACAAGCAGCTTTGCAACGGGGTCACCATCATTGCAGTCTCTCCTCGGTTTCATACCTAAAAGTCCATTTGAATCCAAATTCTCAAGCGGTCTCAGCTGCCCAGCAGCACAGTGAGTACTGCACGAACGTTTGGCATCTGCTCCCACAGCAGAAGAGCAAGGATTGAAAGCTGGTGCTGGACCTGTTCAGCACACAATCCCCTTTACATTGGTGCATCCATCGTTGCTTTCACTGCTAACACTCGTACAGGAAAAGCATTTGAATAGAATCAGTCCTGAGGCTGCTCTCTGCTGCGCAGCAACACAGTCAGCACAGAATGAACAGTGGCATCTGCTCACACGGCAGAAGGAGCAGCAGAAAAAGCTAGTGCTCTGCTTCTTCAGCACACAAGCAGCTTTGCAACGGGGTCACCATCATTGCAGTCTCTCCTCGGTTTCATACCTAAAAGTCCATTTGAATCCAAATTCTCTAGCCGTCTCAGCTGCCCAGCAGCACAGTGAGTTCAGCACGAACGTTTGGCCTCTGCTCCCAAGGCAGAAGAGCCAGGATTGAAAGCTGGTGCTGGACCTGTTCAGCACACAATCCCCTTTACATTGGTGCATCCATCGTTGCTTTCACTGCTAACACTCGTACAGGAAAAGCATTTGAATAGAATCAGTCCAGAGCCTGCTCCCTGCTGGCAGCAACACAGCACAGAATGAACAGGGGCATCTGCTCACACGGCAGAAGGAGCTGCAGGGAAAGCTAGTGCTGTGTCTCTTCAGCACACAAGCAGCTTTGCAACGGGGTCACCATCATTGCAGTCTCTCCTCGGGTTCATAACTAAAAGTCCATTTGAATCCAAATTCTCAGGTGGTGTCTCTCAGCTGCCCAGCAGCACAGTTAGTACAGCACTAACGTTTGGCCTCTCCTCCCACAGCAGAAGAGCCAGGATTGAAAGCTGGTGCTGGACCTGTTCAGCACACAATCACCTTTACATTGGTGCCTCCATCGTTGCTTTCACTGCTCACATTCATACAGGAAAAGCATTTGAATGGAATCAGTCCAGAGGCTGCTCTCTGCTGCGCAGCAACACAGTCAGCACAGAATGAAGAGTGGCATCTGCTCACACGGCAGAAGGAGCAGCAGGGAAAGCTAGTGCTCTGCTTCTTCAGCACACAAGCAGCTTTGCAACGGGGTCACCATCATTGCAGTCTCTCCTCGGCTTCATACCTAAAAGTCCATTTGAATCCAAATTCTCAGGTGGTGTCTCTCAGCTGCCCAGCAGCACAGTTAGTACAGCACGAACGTTTGGCCTCTGCTCCCACAGCAGAAGAGCCAGGATTGAAAGCTGGTGCTGGACCTGTTCAGCACACAATCCCCTTTACATTGGTGCATCCATCGTTGCTTTCACTGCTAACACTCGTACAGGAAAAGCATTTGAATAGAATCAGTCCAGAGCCTGCTCCCTGCTGGCAGCAACACAGCACAGAATGAACAGGTGCATCTGCTCACACGGCAGAAGGAGCTGCAGGGAAAGCTAGTGCTGTGTCTCTTCAGCACACAAGCAGCTTTGCAACGGGGTCACCATCATTGCAGTCTCTCCTCGGGTTCATAACTAAAAGTCCATTTGAATCCAAATTCTCAGGTGGTGTCTCTCAGCTGCCCAGCAGCACAGTTAGTACAGCACTAACGTTTGGCCTCTGCTCCCACAGCAGAAGAGCCAGGATTGAAAGCTGGTGCTGGACCTGTTCAGCACACAATCACCTTTACATTGGTGCCTCCATCGTTGCTTTCACTGCTCACATTCATACAGGAAAAGCATTTGAATGGAATCAGTCCAGAGGCTGCTCTCTGCTGCGCAGCAACACAGTCAGCACAGAATGAAGAGTGGCATCTGCTCACACGGCAGAAGGAGCAGCAGGGAAAGCTAGTGCTCTGCTTCTTCAGCACACAAGCAGCTTTGCAACGGGGTCACCATCATTGCAGTCTCTCCTCGGCTTCATACCTAAAAGTCCATTTGAATCCAAATTCTCAGGTGGTGTCTCTCAGCTGCCCAGCAGCACAGTTAGTACAGCACGAACGTTTGGCCTCTGCTCCCACAGCAGAAGAGCCAGGATTGAAAGCTGGTGCTGGACCTGTTCAGCACACAATCCCCTTTACATTGGTGCATCCATCGTTGCTTTCACTGCTAACACTCGTACAGGAAAAGCATTTGAATAGAATCAGTCCTGAGGCTGCTCTCTGCTGCGCAGCAACACAGTCAGCACAGAATGAACAGTGGCATCTGCTCACACGGCAGAAGGAGCAGCAGGGAAAGCTAGTGCTCTGCTTCTTCAGCACACAAGCAGCTTTGCAACGGGGTCACCATCATTGCAGTCTCTCCTCGGGTTCATACCTAAAAGTCCATTTGAATCCAAATTCTCAGGTGGTGTCTCTCAGCTGCCCAGCAGCACAGTTAGTACAGCACGAATGTTTGGCCTCTGCTCCCACAGCAGAAGAGCCAGGATTGAAAGCTGGTGCTGGACCTGTTCAGCACACAATCCCTTTTACATTGGTGCATTCATCGTTGCTTTCACTGCGCACTTTCATACAGGAAAAGCATTTGAATGGAATCAGTCCAGAGGCTGCTCTCTGCTGCGCAGCAACACAGTCAGCACAGAATGAACAGTGGCATCTGCTCACACGGCAGAAGGAGCAGCAGGGAAAGCTAGTGCTCTGCTTCTTCAGTACACAAGCAGCTTTGCAACGGGGTCAACATCATTGCAGTCTCTCCTCGGTTTCCTACCTAAAAGTCCATTTGAATCCAAATTCTCAGGTGGTGTCTCTCAGCTGCCCAGCAGCACAGTTAGTACAGCACGAACGTTTGGCCTCTGCTCCCACAGCAGAAGAGCCAGGATTGAAAGCTGGTGCTGGACCTGTTCAGCACACAATCCCTTTTACATTGGTGCATTCATCGTTGCTTTCACTGCTCACTTTCATACAGGAAAAGCATTTGAATAGAATCAGTCCAGAGCCTGCTCTCTGCTGCGCAGGAACACAGTCAGCACAGAATGAACAGTGTTATCTGCTCACACGGCAGAAGGAGCAGCAGGGAAAGCTAGTGCTCTGCTTCTTCTGCACACAAGCAGCTTTGCAACGGGGTCACCATCATTGCAGTCTCTCCTCGGTTTCATACCTAAAAGTCCATTTGAATCCAAATTCTCAAGCCGTCTCAGCTGCCCAGCAACACAGTGAGTACTGCACGAACGTTTGGCATCTGCTCCCACAGCAGAAGAGCAAGGATTGAAAGCTGGTGCTGGACCTGTTCAGCACACAATCCCCTTTACATTGGTGCATCCATCGTTGCTTTCACTGCTAACACTCGTACAGGAAAAGCATTTGAATAGAATCAGTCCTGAGGCTGCTCTCTGCTGCGCAGCAACACAGTCAGCACAGAATGAACAGTGGCATCTGCTCACACGGCAGAAGGAGCAGCAGGGAAAGCTAGTGCTCTGCTTCTTCAGCACACAAGCAGCTTTGCAACGGGGTCACCATCATTGCAGTCTCTCCTCGGTTTCATACCTAAAAGTCCATTTGAATCCAAATTCTCAAGCGGTCTCAGCTGCCCAGCAGCACAGTGAGTACTGCACGAACGTTTGGCATCTGCTCCCACAGCAGAAGAGCAAGGATTGAAAGCTGGTGCTGGACCTGTTCAGCAAACAATCCCCTTTACATTGGTGCCTCCATCGTTGCTTTCACTGCTAACACTCGTACAGGAAAAGCATTTGAATAGAATCAGTCCAGAGGCTGCTCTCTGCTGCGCAGCAACACAGTCAGCACAGAATGAACAGTGGCATCTGCTCACACGGCAGAAGGAGCAGCAGGGAAAGCTAGTGCTCTGCTTCTTCAGCACACAAGCAGCTTTGCAACGGGGTCACCATCATTGCAGTCTCTCCTCGGTTTCCTACCTAAAAGTCCATTTGAATCCAAATTCTCAGGTGGTGTCTCTCAGCTGCCCAGCAGCACAGTTAGTACAGCACGAACGTTTGGCCTCTGCTCCCACAGCAGAAGAGCCAGGATTGAAAGCTGGTGATGGACCTGTTCAGCACACAATCCCTTTTACATTGGTGCATTCATCGTTGCTTTCACTGCTCACTTTCATACAGGAAAAGCATTTGAATGGAATCTGTCCAGAGCCTGCTCTCTGCTGCGCAGCAACACAGTCAGCACAGAATGAACAGTCGCATCTGCTCACACGGCAGAAGGAGCAGCAGGGAAAGCTAGTGCTCTGCTTCTTCAGCACACAAGCAGCTTTGCAACGGGGTCACCATCATTGCAGTCTCTCCTCGGCTTCATACCTAAAAGTCCTTTTGAATCCGAATTCTCAGGTGGTGTCGCTCAGCTGCCCAGCAGCACAGTTAGTACAGCACGAACGTTTGGCCTCTGCTCCCACAGCAGAAGAGCCAGGATTGAAAGCTGGTGCTGGACCTGTTCAGCACACAATCCCCTTTACATTGGTGCATCCATCGTTGCTTTCACTGCTCACATTCATACAGGAAAAGCATTTGAATGGAATCAGTCCAGAGGCTGCTCTCTGCTGCCCAGCAACACAGTCAGCACAGAATGAACAGTGGCATCTGCTCACACGGCAGAAGGAGCAGCAGGGAAAGCTAGTGCTCTGCTTCTTCAGCACACAAGGAGCTTTGCAACGGGGTCACCATCATTGCAGTCTCTCCTCGGTTTCATACCTAAAAGTCCATTTGAATCCAAATTCTCAGGTGGTGTCTCTCAGCTGCCCAGCAGCACAGTGAGTACTGCACGAACGTTTGGCATCTGCTCCCACAGCAGAAGAGCCAGGATTGAAAGCTGGTGCTGGACCTGTTCAGCACACAATCCCCTTTACATTGGTGCATCCATCGTTGCTTTCACTGCTAACACTCGTACAGGAAAAGCATTTGAATGGAATCAGTCCAGAGCCTGCTCTCTGCTGCGCAGCAACACAGTCAGCACTGAATGAACAGTGGCATCTGCTCACACGGCAGAAGGAGCAGCAGGGAAAGCTAGTGCTCTGCTTCTTCAGCACACAAGCAGCTTTGCAACGGGGTCACCATCATTGCAGTCTCTCCTCGGTTTCCTACCTAAAAGTCTATTTGAATCAAAATTCTCAGGTGGTGTCTCTCAGCTGCCCAGCAGCACAGTGAGTACTGCACGAACGTTTGGCCTCTGCTCCCACAGCAGAAGAGCCAGGATTGAAAGCTGGTGATGGACCTGTTCAGCACACAATCCCTTTTACATTGGTGCATTCATCGTTGCTTTCACTGCTCACTTTCATACAGGAAAAGCATTTGAATAGAATAAGTCCAGAGGCTGCTCTCTGCTGCGCAGGAACACAGTCAGCACAGAATGAACAGTGGCATCTGCTCACACGGCAGAAGGAGCAGCAGGGAAAGCTAGTGCTCTGCTTCTTCAGCACACAAGCAGCTTTGCAACGGGGTCACCATCATTGCAGTCTCTCCTCGGTTTCCTACCTAAAAGTCCATTTGAATCCAAATTCTCAAGCCGTCTCAGCTGCCCAGCAGCACAGTTAGTACAGCACGAACGTTTGGCCTCTGCTCCCACAGCAGAAGAGCCAGGATTGAAAGCTGGTGCTGGACCTGTTCAGCACACAATCCCCTTTACATTGGTGCATCCATCGTTGCTTTCACTGCTAACACTCGTACAGGAAAAGCATTTGAATAGAATCAGTCCAGAGCCTGCTCCCTGCTGGCAGCAACACAGCACAGAATGAAGAGTGGCATCTGCTCACACGGCAGAAGGACCAGCAGGGAAACCTAGTGCTGTGTCTCTTCAGCACACAAGAAGCTTTGCAACGGGGTCACCATCACTGCAGTCTCTCCTCGGGTTCATACCTAAAAGTGCATTTGAATCCAAATTCTCAGGTGGTGTCTCTCAGCTGCCGAGCAGCACAGTTAGTACAGCACGAACGTTTGCCCTCTGCTTCCACAGCAGAAGAGCCAGGATTGAAAGCTGGTGCTGGACCTGTTCAGCACACAATCCCCTTTACATTGGTGCATCCATCGTTGCTTTCACTGCTAACACTCGTACAGGAAAAGCATTTGAATAGAATCAGTCCTGAGGCTGCTCTCTGCTGCGCAGCAACACAGTCAGCACAGAATGAACAGTGGCATCTGCTCACACGGCAGAAGGAGCAGCAGGGAAAGCTAGTGCTCTGCTTCTTCAGCACACAAGCAGCTTTGCAACGGGGTCACCATCATTGCAGTCTCTCCTCGGTTTCCTACCTAAAAGTCCATTTGAATCCAAATTCTCAGGTGGTGTCGCTCAGCTGCCCAGCAGCACAGTGAGTACAGCACGAACGTTTGGCCTCTGCTCCCACAGCAGAAGTGCCAGGATTGAAAGCTGGTGCTGGACCTGTTCAGCACACAATCCCCTTTACATTGGTGCCTCCATCGTTGCTTTCACTGCTAACACTCATACAGGAAAAGCATTTGAATAGAATCCGTCCAGAGCCTGCTCCCTGCTGGCAGCAACACAGCACAGAATGAACAGGGGCATCTGCTCACACGGCAGAAGGACCAGCAGGGAAAGCTAGTGCTGTGTCTCTTCAGCACACAAGCAGCTTTGCAACGGGGTCACCATCATTGCAGTCTCTCCTCGGGTTCATAACTAAAAGTCCATTTGAATCCAAATTCTCAGGTGGTGTCTCTCAGCTGCCCAGCAGCACAGTTAGTACAGCACTAACGTTTGGCCTCTGCTCCCACAGCAGAAGAGCCAGGATTGAAAGCTGGTGCTGGACCTGTTCAGCACACAATCCCCTTTACATTGGTGCATCCATCGTTGCTTTCACTGCTCACATTCATACAGGAAAAGCATTTGAATGGAATCAGTCCAGAGCCTGCTCTCTGCTGCGCAGCAACACAGTCAGCACAGAATGAAGAGTGGCATCTGCTCACACGGCAGAAGGAGCAGCAGGGAAAGCTAGTGCTCTGCTTCTTCAGCACACAAGCAGCTTTGCAACGGGGTCACCATCATTGCAGTCTCTCCTCGGCTTCATACCTAAAAGTCCATTTGAATCCAAATTCTCAGGTGGTGTCTCTCAGCTGCCCAGCAGCACAGTTAGTACAGCAGAAACGTTTGGCCTCTGCTCAGACAGCAGAAGAGCCAGGATTGAAAGCTGGTGCTGGACCTGTTCAGCACACAATCCCTTTTACATTGGTGCATTCATCGTTGCTTTCACTGCTCACTTTCATACAGGAAAAGCATTTGAATGGAATCAGTCCAGAGCCTGCTCTCTGCTGCGCAGGAACACAGTCAGCACAGAATGAACAGTGGCATCTGCTCACACGGCAGAAGGAGCAGCAGGGAAAGCTAGTGCTCTGCTTCTTCTGCACACAAGCAGCTTTGCAACGGGGTCACCATCATTGCAGTCTCTCCTCGGGTTCATACCTAAAAGTCCATTTGAATCCAAATTCTCAGGTGGTGTCTCTCAGCTGCCCAGCAGCACAGTGAGTACTGCACGAACGTTTGGCATCTGCTCCCACAGCAGAAGAGCCAGGATTGAAAGCTGGTGCTGGACCTGTTCAGCACACAATCCCCTTTACATTGGTGCATCCATCGTTGCTTTCACTGCTAACACTCGTACAGGAAAAGCATTTGAATGGAATCAGTCCAGAGCCTGCTCTCTGCTGCGCAGCAACACAGTCAGCACTGAATGAACAGTGGCATCTGCTCACACGGCAGAAGGAGCAGCAGGGAAAGCTAGTGCTCTGCTTCTTCAGCACACAAGCAGCTTTGCAACGGGGTCACCATCATTGCAGTCTCTCCTCGGTTTCATACCTAAAAGTCCATTTGAATCCAAATTCTCAAGCCGTCTCAGCTGCCCAGCAGCACAGTTAGTACAGCACGAACGTTTGGCCTCTGCTCCCACAGCAGAAGAGCCAGGATTGAAAGCTGGTGCTGGACCTGTTCAGCACACAATCCCCTTTACATTGGTGCATCCATCGTTGCTTTCACTGCTAACACTCGTACAGGAAAAGCATTTGAATAGAATCCGTCCAGAGCCTGCTCCCTGCTGGCAGCAACACAGCACAGAATGAACAGGGGCATCTGCTCACACGGCAGAAGGACCAGCAGGGAAAGCTAGTGCTGTGTCTCTTCAGCACACAAGCAGCTTTGCAACGGGGTCACCATCATTGCAGTCTCTCCTCGGGTTCATACCTAAAAGTCCATTTGAATCCAAATTCTCAAGCGGTCTCAGCTGCCCAGCAGCACAGTGAGTACTGCACGAACGTTTAGCATCTGCTCCCACAGCAGAAGAGCAAGGATTGAAAGCTGGTGCTGGACCTGTTCAGCACACAATCCCCTTTACATTGGTGCCTCCATCGTTGCTTTCACTGCTAACACTCGTACAGGAAAAGCATTTGAATAGAATCAGTCCTGAGGCTGCTCTCTGCTGCGCAGCAACACAGTCAGCACAGAATGAACAGTGGCATCTGCTCACACGGCAGAAGGAGCAGCAGGGAAAGCTAGTGCTCTGCTTCTTCAGCTCACAAGCAGCTTTGCAACGGGGTCACCATCATTGCAGTCTCTCCTCGGTTTCCTACCTAAAAGTCCATTTGAATCCAAATTCTCAGGTGGTGTCTCTCAGCTGCCCAGCAGCACAGTTAGTACAGCACGAACGTTTGGCCTCTGCTCCCACAGCAGAAAAGCCAGGATTGAAAGCTGGTGATGGACCTGTTCAGCACACAATCCCTTTTACATTGGTGCATTCATCGTTGCTTTCACTGCTCACTTTCATACAGGAAAAGCATTTGAATAGAATCAGTCCTGAGGCTGCTCTCTGCTGCGCAGCAACACAGTCAGCACAGAATGAACAGTGGCATCTGCTCACACGGCAGAAGGAGCAGCAGGGAAAGCTAGTGCTCTGCTTCTTCAGCTCACAAGCAGCTTTGCAACGGGGTCACCATCATTGCAGTCTCTCCTCGGTTTCATACCTAAAAGTCCATTTGAATCCAAATTCTCAAGCCGTCTCAGCTGCCCAGCAGCACAGTGAGTACAGCACGAACGTTTGGCCTCTGCTCCCACAGCAGAAGAGCAAGGATTGAAAGCTGGTGCTGGACCTGTTCAGCACACAATCCCCTTTACATTGGTGCATCCATCGTTGCTTTCACTGCTAACACTCGTACAGGAAAAGCATTTGAATAGAATCAGTCCAGAGCCTGCTCCCTGCTGGCAGCAACACAGCACAGAATGAACAGGGGCATCTGCTCACACGGCAGAAGGACCAGCAGGGAAAGCTAGTGCTGTGTCTCTTCAGCACACAAGCAGCTTTGCAACGGGGTCACCATCATTGCAGTCTCTCCTCGGGTTCATACCTAAAAGTCCATTTGAATCCAAATTCTCAGGTGGTGTCTCTCAGCTGCCCAGCAGCACAGTTAGTACAGCACGAACGTTTGGCCTCTGCTCCCACAGCAGAAGAGCCAGGATTGAAAGCTGGTGCTGGACCTGTTCAGCACACAATCCCTTTTACATTGGTGCCTCCATCGTTGCTTTCACTGCTCACTTTCATACAGGAAAAGCATTGCACAGAATGAAGAGTGGCATCTGCTCACACGGCAGAAGGACCAGCAGGGAAAGCTAGTGCTCTGCTTCTTCAGCACACAAGCAGCTTTGCAACGGGGTCACCATCATTGCAGTCTCTCCTCGGGTTCATACCTAAAAGTCCTTTTGAATCCGAATTCTCAGGTGGTGTCGCTCAGCTGCCCAGCAGCACAGTTAGTACAGCACGAACGTTTGGCCTCTGCTCCCACAGCAGAAGAGCCAGGATTGAAAGCTGGTGCTGGACCTGTTCAGCACACAATCCCTTTTACATTGGTGCATTCATCGTTGCTTTCACTGCTCACTTTCGTACAGGAAAAGCATTCGAATGGAATCAGTCCAGAGGCTGCTCTCTGCTGCGCAGGAACACAGTCAGCACAGAATGAACAGTGGCATCTGCTCACACGGCAGAAGGAGCAGCAGGGAAAGCTAGTGCTCTGCTTCTTCAGCACACAAGCAGCGTTGCAACGGGGTCACCATCATTGCAGTCTCTCCTCGGTTTCATACCTAAAAGTCCATTTGAATCCAAATTCTCAAGTGGTGTCTCTCAGCTGCCCAGCAGCACAGTTAGTACAGCACGAACGTTTGGCCTCTGCTCCCACAGCAGAAGAGCCAGGATTGAAAGCTGGTGCTGGACCTGTTCAGCACACAATCCCTTTTACATTGGTGCCTCCATCGTTGCTTTCACTGCTCACTTTCATACAGGAAAAGCATTGCACAGAATGAACAGTGGCATCTGCTCACACGGCAGAAGGAGCAGCAGGGAAAGCTAGTGCTCTGCTTCTTCAGCACACAAGCAGCTTTGCAACGGGGTCACCATCATTGCAGTCTCTCCCCTGTTTCCTACCTAAAAGTCCATTTGAATCCAAATTCTCAGGTGGTGTCGCTCAGCTGCCCAGCAGCACAGTGAGTACAGCACGAACGTTTGGCCTCTGCTCCCACAGCAGAAGAGCCAGGATTGAAAGCTGGTGCTGGACCTGTTCAGCACACAATCCCCTTTACATTGGTGCCTCCATCGTTGCTTTCACTGCTAACACTCATACAGGAAAAGCATTTGAATAGAATCCGTCCAGAGCCTGCTCCCTGCCGGCAGCAACACAGCACAGAATGAACAGTGGCATCTGCTCACACGGCAGAAGAGCAGCAGGGAAAGCTAGTGCTCTGCTTCTTCAGCCCACAAGCAGCTTTGCAACGGGGTCACCATCATTGCAGTCTCTCCTCGGTTTCCTACCTAAAAGTCCATTTGAATCCAAATTCTCAAGCGGTCTCAGCTGCCCAGCAGCACAGTGAGTTCAGCACGAACGTTTGGCCTCTGCTCCCAAGGCAGAAGAGCCAGGATTGAAAGCTGGTGCTGGACCTGTTCAGCACACAATCCCCTTTACATTGGTGCATCCATCGTTGCTTTCACTGCTAACACTCGTACAGGAAAAGCATTTGAATAGAATCAGTCCAGAGCCCGCTCCCTGCTGGCAGCAACTCAGCACAGAATGAACAGGGGCATCTGCTCACACGGCAGAAGGAGCAGCAGGGAAAGCTAGTGCTGTGTCTCTTCAGCACACAAGCAGCTTTGCAACGGGGTCACCATCATTGCAGTCTCTCCTCGGGTTCATAACTAAAAGTCCATTTGAATCCAAATTCTCAGGTGGTGTCTCTCAGCTGCCCAGCAGCACAGTTAGTACAGCACGAACGTTTGGCCTCTGCTCCCACAGCAGAAGAGCCAGGATTGAAAGCTGGTGCTGGACCTGTTCAGCACACAATCACCTTTACATTGGTGCCTCCATCGTTGCTTTCACTGCTCACATTCATACAGGAAAAGCATTTGAATGGAATCAGTCCAGAGGCTGCTCTCTGCTGCGCAGCAACACAGTCAGCACAGAATGAAGAGTGGCATCTGCTCACACGGCAGAAGGAGCAGCAGGGAAAGCTAGTGCTCTGCTTCTTCAGCACACAAGCAGCTTTGCAACGGGGTCACCATCATTGCAGTCTCTCCTCGGTTTCCTACCTAAAAGTCCATTTGAATCCAAATTCTCAGGTGGCGTCTCTCAGCTGCCCAGCAGCACAGTTAGTACAGCACGAACGTTTGGCCTCTGCTCCCACAGCAGAAGAGCCAGGATTGAAAGCTGGTGCTGGACCTGTTCAGCACACAATCCCCTTTACATTGGTGCCTCCATCGTTGCTTTCACTGCTAACACTCATACAGGAAAAGCATTTGAATAGAATCCGTCCAGAGCCTGCTCCCTGCTGGCAGCAACACAGCACAGAATGAACAGTGGCATCTGCTCACACGGCAGAAGAGCAGCAGGGAAAGCTAGTGCTCTGCTTCTTCAGCCCACAAGCAGCTTTGCAACGGGGTCACCATCATTGCAGTCTCTCCTCGGTTTCCTACCTAAAAGTCCATTTGAATCCAAATTCTCAGGTGGTGTCTCTCAGCTGCCCAGCAGCACAGTTAGTACAGCACGAACGTTTGGCCTCTGCTCCCACAGCAGAAGAGCCAGGATTGAAAGCTGGTGCTGGACCTGTTCAGCACACAATCCCTTTTACATTGGTGCATTCATCGTTGCTTTCACTGCGCACTTTCATACAGGAAAAGCATTTGAATGGAATCAGTCCAGAGGCTGCTCTCTGCTGCGCAGCAACACAGTCAGCACAGAATGAACAGTGGCATCTGCTCACACGGCAGAAGGAGCAGCAGGGAAAGCTAGTGCTCTGCTTCTTCAGCACACAAGCAGCTTTGCAACGGGGTCACCATCATTGCAGTCTCTCCTCGGTTTCATACCTAAAAGTCCATTTGAATCCAAATTCTCAGGTGGTGTCTCTCAGCTGCCCAGCAGCACAGTTAGTACAGCACGAACGTTTGGCCTCTGCTCCCACAGCAGAAGAGCCAGGATTGAAAGCTGGTGCTGGACCTGTTCAGCACACAATCCCTTTTACATTGGTGCCTCCATCGTTGCTTTCACTGCTCACTTTCATACAGGAAAAGCATTTGAATGGAATCAGTCCAGAGCCTGCTCTCTGCTGCGCAGGAACACAGTCAGCACAGAATGAACAGTGTTATCTGCTCACACGGCAGAAGGAGCAGCAGGGAAAGCTAGTGCTCTGCTTCTTCTGCACACAAGCAGCTTTGCAACGGGGTCACCATCATTGCAGTCTCTCCTCGGTTTCATACCTAAAAGTCCATTTGAATCCAAATTCTCAAGCGGTCTCAGCTGCCCAGCAGCACAGTGAGTACTGCACGAACGTTTGGCATCTGCTCCCACAGCAGAAGAGCAAGGATTGAAAGCTGGTGCTGGACCTGTTCAGCACACAATCCCCTTTACATTGGTGCATCCATCGTTGCTTTCACTGCTAACACTCGTACAGGAAAAGCATTTGAATAGAATCAGTCCTGAGGCTGCTCTCTGCTGCGCAGCAACACAGTCAGCACAGAATGAACAGTGGCATCTGCTCACACGGCAGAAGGAGCAGCAGAAAAAGCTAGTGCTCTGCTTCTTCAGCACACAAGCAGCTTTGCAACGGGGTCACCATCATTGCAGTCTCTCCTCGGTTTCATACCTAAAAGTCCATTTGAATCCAAATTCTCTAGCCGTCTCAGCTGCCCAGCAGCACAGTGAGTTCAGCACGAACGTTTGGCCTCTGCTCCCAAGGCAGAAGAGCCAGGATTGAAAGCTGGTGCTGGACCTGTTCAGCACACAATCCCCTTTACATTGGTGCATCCATCGTTGCTTTCACTGCTAACACTCGTACAGGAAAAGCATTTGAATAGAATCAGTCCAGAGCCTGCTCCCTGCTGGCAGCAACACAGCACAGAATGAACAGTGGCATCTGCTCACACGGCAGAAGGAGCTGCAGGGAAAGCTAGTGCTGTGTCTCTTCAGCACACAAGCAGCTTTGCAACGGGGTCACCATCATTGCAGTCTCTCCTCGGGTTCATAACTAAAAGTCCATTTGAATCCAAATTCTCAGGTGGTGTCTCTCAGCTGCCCAGCAGCACAGTTAGTACAGCACTAACGTTTGGCCTCTGCTCCCACCGCAGAAGAGCCAGGATTGAAAGCTGGTGCTGGACCTGTTCAGCACACAATCACCTTTACATTGGTGCCTCCATCGTTGCTTTCACTGCTCACATTCATACAGGAAAAGCATTTGAATGGAATCAGTCCAGAGGCTGCTCTCTGCTGCGCAGCAACACAGTCAGCACAGAATGAAGAGTGGCATCTGCTCACACGGCAGAAGGAGCAGCAGGGAAAGCTAGTGCTCTGCTTCATCAGCACACAAGCAGCTTTGCAACGGGGTCACCATCATTGCAGTCTCTCCTCGGCTTCATACCTAAAAGTCCATTTGAATCCAAATTCACAGGTGGTGTCTCTCAGCTGCCCAGCAGCACAGTTAGTACAGCACGAACGTTTGGCCTCTGCTCCCACAGCAGAAGAGCCAGGATTGAAAGCTGGTGCTGGACCTGTTCAGCACACAATCCCCTTTACATTGGTGCATCCATCGTTGCTTTCACTGCTCACATTCATACAGGAAAAGCATTTGAATGGAATCAGTCCAGAGCCTGCTCTCTGCTGCGCAGGAACACAGTCATCACAGAATGAACAGTGGCATCTGCTCACACGGCAGAAGGAGCAGCAGGGAAAGCTAGTGCTCTGCTTCTTCAGCACACAAGCAGCTTTGCAACGGGTTCACCATATTGCAGTCTCTCCTCGGGTTCATACCTAAAAGTCCATTTGAATCCAAATTCTCAAGCGGTCTCAGCTGCCCAGCAGCACAGTGAGTACTGCACGAACGTTTGGCCTCTGCTCCCACAGCAGAAGAGCAAGGATTGAAAGCTGGTGCTGGACCTGTTCAGCACACAATCCCCTTTACATTGGTGCATCCATCGTTGCTTTCACTGCTAACACTCGTACAGGAAAAGCATTTGAATAGAATCAGTCCTGAGGCTGCTCTCTGCTGCGCAGCAACACAGTCAGCACAGAATGAACAGTGGCATCTGCTCACACGGCAGAAGGAGCAGCAGGGAAAGCTAGTGCTCTGCTTCTTCAGCACACAAGCAGCTTTGCAACGGGGTCACCATCATTGCAGTCTCTCCTCGGCTTCATACCTAAAAGTCCTTTTGAATCCGAATTCTCAGGTGGTGTCGCTCAGCTGCCCAGCAGCACAGTTAGTACAGCACGAACGTTTGGCCTCTGCTCCCACAGCAGAAGAGCCAGGATTGAAAGCTGGTGCTGGACCTGTTCAGCACACAATCCCCTTTACATTGGTGCATCCATCGTTGCTTTCACTGCTCACATTCATACAGGAAAAGCATTTGAATGGAATCAGTCCAGAGGCTGCTCTCTGCTGCCCAGCAACACAGTCAGCACAGAATGAACAGTGGCATCTGCTCACACGGCAGAAGGAGCAGCAGGGAAAGCTAGTGCTCTGCTTCTTCAGCACACAAGGAGCTTTGCAACGGGGTCACCATCATTGCAGTCTCTCCTCGGTTTCATACCTAAAAGTCCATTTGAATCCAAATTCTCAGGTGGTGTCTCTCAGCTGCCCAGCAGCACAGTGAGTACTGCACGAACGTTTGGCATCTGCTCCCACAGCAGAAGAGCCAGGATTGAAAGCTGGTGCTGGACCTGTTCAGCACACAATCCCCTTTACATTGGTGCATCCATCGTTGCTTTCACTGCTAACACTCGTACAGGAAAAGCATTTGAATGGAATCAGTCCAGAGCCTGCTCTCTGCTGCGCAGCAACACAGTCAGCACAGAATGAACAGTGGCATCTGCTCACACGGCAGAAGGAGCAGCAGGGAAAGCTAGTGCTCTGCTTCTTCAGCACACAAGCAGCTTTGCAACGGGGTCACCATCATTGCAGTCTCTCCTCGGTTTCCTACCTAAAAGTCCATTTGAATCAAAATTCTCAGGTGGTGTCTCTCAGCTGCCCAGCAGCACAGTTAGTACAGCACGAACGTTTGGCCTCTGCTCCCACAGCAGAAGAGCCAGGATTGAAAGCTGGTGATGGACCTGTTCAGCACACAATCCCTTTTACATTGGTGCATTCATCGTTGCTTTCACTGCTCACTTTCATACAGGAAAAGCATTTGAATAGAATCAGTCCAGAGGCTGCTCTCTGCTGCGCAGGAACACAGTCAGCACAGAATGAACAGTGGCATCTGCTCACACGGCAGAAGGAGCAGCAGGGAAAGCTAGTGCTCTGCTTCTTCAGCACACAAGCAGCTTTGCAACGGGGTCACCATCATTGCAGTCTCTCCTCGGTTTCCTACCTAAAAGTCCATTTGAATCCAAATTCTCAAGCCGTCTCAGCTGCCCAGCAGCACAGTGAGTACAGCACGAACGTTTGGCCTCTGCTCCCACAGCAGAAGAGCAAGGATTGAAAGCTGGTGCTGGACCTGTTCAGCACACAATCCCCTTTACATTGGTGCCTCCATCGTTGCTTTCACTGCTAACACTCGTACAGGAAAAGCATTTGAATAGAATCAGTCCAGAGCCTGCTCCCTGCTGGCAGCAACACAGCACAGAATGAACAGGGGCATCTGCTCACACGGCAGAAGGACCAGCAGGGAAAGCTAGTGCTGTGTCTCTTCAGCACACAAGCAGCTTTGCAACGGGGTCACCATCACTGCAGTCTCTCCTCGGGTTCATACCTAAAAGTCCATTTGAATCCAAATTCTCAGGTGGTGTCTCTCAGCTGCCCAGCAGCACAGTTAGTACAGCACGAACGTTTGGCCTCTGCTCCCACAGCAGAAGAGCCAGGATTGAAAGCTGGTGCTGGACATGTTCAGCAAACAATCACCTTTACATTGGTGCCTCCATCGTTGCTTTCACTGCTCACATTCATACAGGAAAAGCATTTGAATGGAATCAGTCCAGAGGCTGCTCTCTGCTGCGCAGGAACACAGTCAGCACAGAATGAACAGTGGCATCTGCTCACACGGCAGAAGGAGCAGCAGGGAAAGCTAGTGCTCTGCTTCTTCAGCACACAAGCAGCTTTGCAACGGGGTCACCATCATTGCAGTCTCTCCTCGGGTTCATACCTAAAAGTCCATTTGAATCCAAATTCTCAGGTGGTGTCTCTCAGCTGCCCAGCAGCACAGTTAGTACAGCACGAACGTTTGGCCTCTGCTCCCACAGCAGAAGAGCCAGGATTGAAAGCTGGTGCTGGACCTGTTCAGCACACAATCCCTTTTACATTGGTGCCTCCATCGTTGCTTTCACTGCTCATTTTCATACAGGAAAAGCATTTGAATGGAATCAGTCCAGAGCCTGCTCTCTGCTGCGCAGGAACACAGTCAGCACAGAATGAACAGTGGCATCTGCTCACACGGCAGAAGGAGCAGCAGGGAAAGCTAGTGCTCTGCTTCTTCAGCACACAAGCAGCTTTGCAACGGGGTCACCATCATTGCAGTCTCTCCTCGGTTTCATACCTAAAAGTCCATTTGAATCCAAATTCTCAGGTGGTGTCTCTCAGCTGCCCAGCAGCACAGTTAGTACAGCACGAACGTTTGGCCTCTGCTCCCACAGCAGAAGAGCCAGGATTGAAAGCTGGTGCTGGACCTGTTCAGCACACAATCCCTTTTACATTGGTGCCTCCATCGTTGCTTTCACTGCTCACTTTCATACAGGAAAAGCATTTGAATGGAATCAGTCCAGAGCCTGCTCTCTGCTGCGCAGGAACACAGTCAGCACAGAATGAACAGTGTTATCTGCTCACACGGCAGAAGGAGCAGCAGGGAAAGCTAGTGCTCTGCTTCTTCTGCACACAAGCAGCTTTGCAACGGGGTCACCATCATTGCAGTCTCTCCTCGGTTTCATACCTAAAAGTCCATTTGAATCCAAATTCTCAAGCGGTCTCAGCTGCCCAGCAGCACAGTGAGTACTGCACGAACGTTTGGCATCTGCTCCCACAGCAGAAGAGCAAGGATTGAAAGCTGGTGCTGGACCTGTTCAGCACACAATCCCCTTTACATTGGTGCATCCATCGTTGCTTTCACTGCTAACACTCGTACAGGAAAAGCATTTGAATAGAATCAGTCCTGAGGCTGCTCTCTGCTGCGCAGCAACACAGTCAGCACAGAATGAACAGTGGCATCTGCTCACACGGCAGAAGGAGCAGCAGAAAAAGCTAGTGCTCTGCTTCTTCAGCACACAAGCAGCTTTGCAACGGGGTCACCATCATTGCAGTCTCTCCTCGGTTTCATACCTAAAAGTCCATTTGAATCCAAATTCTCTAGCCGTCTCAGCTGCCCAGCAGCACAGTGAGTTCAGCACGAACGTTTGGCCTCTGCTCCCAAGGCAGAAGAGCCAGGATTGAAAGCTGGTGCTGGACCTGTTCAGCACACAATCCCCTTTACATTGGTGCATCCATCGTTGCTTTCACTGCTAACACTCGTACAGGAAAAGCATTTGAATAGAATCAGTCCAGAGCCTGCTCCCTGCTGGCAGCAACACAGCACAGAATGAACAGGGGCATCTGCTCACACGGCAGAAGGAGCTGCAGGGAAAGCTAGTGCTGTGTCTCTTCAGCACACAAGCAGCTTTGCAACGGGGTCACCATCATTGCAGTCTCTCCTCGGGTTCATAACTAAAAGTCCATTTGAATCCAAATTCTCAGGTGGTGTCTCTCAGCTGCCCAGCAGCACAGTTAGTACAGCACTAACGTTTGGCCTCTGCTCCCACCGCAGAAGAGCCAGGATTGAAAGCTGGTGCTGGACCTGTTCAGCACACAATCACCTTTACATTGGTGCCTCCATCGTTGCTTTCACTGCTCACATTCATACAGGAAAAGCATTTGAATGGAATCAGTCCAGAGGCTGCTCTCTGCTGCGCAGCAACACAGTCAGCACAGAATGAAGAGTGGCATCTGCTCACACGGCAGAAGGAGCAGCAGGGAAAGCTAGTGCTCTGCTTCATCAGCACACAAGCAGCTTTGCAACGGGGTCACCATCATTGCAGTCTCTCCTCGGCTTCATACCTAAAAGTCCATTTGAATCCAAATTCGCAGGTGGTGTCTCTCAGCTGCCCAGCAGCACACTTAGTACAGCACGAACGTTTGGCCTCTGCTCCCACAGCAGAAGAGCCAGGATTGAAAGCTGGTGCTGGACCTGTTCAGCACACAATCCCCTTTACATTGGTGCATCCATCGTTGCTTTCACTGCTCACATTCATACAGGAAAAGCATTTGAATGGAATCAGTCCAGAGCCTGCTCTCTGCTGCGCAGGAACACAGTCATCACAGAATGAACAGTGGCATCTGCTCACACGGCAGAAGGAGCAGCAGGGAAAGCTAGTGCTCTGCTTCTTCAGCACACAAGCAGCTTTGCAACGGGTTCACCATATTGCAGTCTCTCCTCGGGTTCATACCTAAAAGTCCATTTGAATCCAAATTCTCAAGCGGTCTCAGCTGCCCAGCAGCACAGTGAGTACTGCACGAACGTTTGGCCTCTGCTCCCACAGCAGAAGAGCAAGGATTGAAAGCTGGTGCTGGACCTGTTCAGCACACAATCCCCTTTACATTGGTGCATCCATCGTTGCTTTCACTGCTAACACTCGTACAGGAAAAGCATTTGAATAGAATCAGTCCTGAGGCTGCTCTCTGCTGCGCAGCAACACAGTCAGCACAGAATGAACAGTGGCATCTGCTCACACGGCAGAAGGAGCAGCAGGGAAAGCTAGTGCTCTGCTTCTTCAGCACACAAGCAGCTTTGCAACGGGGTCACCATCATTGCAGTCTCTCCTCGGCTTCATACCTAAAAGTCCTTTTGAATCCGAATTCTCAGGTGGTGTCGCTCAGCTGCCCAGCAGCACAGTTAGTACAGCACGAACGTTTGGCCTCTGCTCCCACAGCAGAAGAGCCAGGATTGAAAGCTGGTGCTGGACCTGTTCAGCACACAATCCCCTTTACATTGGTGCATCCATCGTTGCTTTCACTGCTCACATTCATACAGGAAAAGCATTTGAATGGAATCAGTCCAGAGGCTGCTCTCTGCTGCCCAGCAACACAGTCAGCACAGAATGAACAGTGGCATCTGCTCACACGGCAGAAGGAGCAGCAGGGAAAGCTAGTGCTCTGCTTCTTCAGCACACAAGGAGCTTTGCAACGGGGTCACCATCATTGCAGTCTCTCCTCGGTTTCATACCTAAAAGTCCATTTGAATCCAAATTCTCAGGTGGTGTCTCTCAGCTGCCCAGCAGCACAGTGAGTACTGCACGAACGTTTGGCATCTGCTCCCACAGCAGAAGAGCCAGGATTGAAAGCTGGTGCTGGACCTGTTCAGCACACAATCCCCTTTACATTGGTGCATCCATCGTTGCTTTCACTGCTAACACTCGTACAGGAAAAGCATTTGAATGGAATCAGTCCAGAGCCTGCTCTCTGCTGCGCAGCAACACAGTCAGCACAGAATGAACAGTGGCATCTGCTCACACGGCAGAAGGAGCAGCAGGGAAAGCTAGTGCTCTGCTTCTTCAGCACACAAGCAGCTTTGCAACGGGGTCACCATCATTGCAGTCTCTCCTCGGTTTCCTACCTAAAAGTCCATTTGAATCAAAATTCTCAGGTGGTGTCTCTCAGCTGCCCAGCAGCACAGTTAGTACAGCACGAACGTTTGGCCTCTGCTCCCACAGCAGAAGAGCCAGGATTGAAAGCTGGTGATGGACCTGTTCAGCACACAATCCCTTTTACATTGGTGCATTCATCGTTGCTTTCACTGCTCACTTTCATACAGGAAAAGCATTTGAATAGAATCAGTCCAGAGGCTGCTCTCTGCTGCGCAGGAACACAGTCAGCACAGAATGAACAGTGGCATCTGCTCACACGGCAGAAGGAGCAGCAGGGAAAGCTAGTGCTCTGCTTCTTCAGCACACAAGCAGCTTTGCAACGGGGTCACCATCATTGCAGTCTCTCCTCGGTTTCCTACCTAAAAGTCCATTTGAATCCAAATTCTCAAGCCGTCTCAGCTGCCCAGCAGCACAGTGAGTACAGCACGAACGTTTGGCCTCTGCTCCCACAGCAGAAGAGCAAGGATTGAAAGCTGGTGCTGGACCTGTTCAGCACACAATCCCCTTTACATTGGTGCCTCCATCGTTGCTTTCACTGCTAACACTCGTACAGGAAAAGCATTTGAATAGAATCAGTCCAGAGCCTGCTCCCTGCTGGCAGCAACACAGCACAGAATGAACAGGGGCATCTGCTCACACGGCAGAAGGACCAGCAGGGAAAGCTAGTGCTGTGTCTCTTCAGCACACAAGCAGCTTTGCAACGGGGTCACCATCACTGCAGTCTCTCCTCGGGTTCATACCTAAAAGTCCATTTGAATCCAAATTCTCAGGTGGTGTCTCTCAGCTGCCCAGCAGCACAGTTAGTACAGCACGAACGTTTGGCCTCTGCTCCCACAGCAGAAGAGCCAGGATTGAAAGCTGGTGCTGGACATGTTCAGCAAACAATCACCTTTACATTGGTGCCTCCATCGTTGCTTTCACTGCTCACATTCATACAGGAAAAGCATTTGAATGGAATCAGTCCAGAGGCTGCTCTCTGCTGCGCAGGAACACAGTCAGCACAGAATGAACAGTGGCATCTGCTCACACGGCAGAAGGAGCAGCAGGGAAAGCTAGTGCTCTGCTTCTTCAGCACACAAGCAGCTTTGCAACGGGGTCACCATCATTGCAGTCTCTCCTCGGGTTCATACCTAAAAGTCCATTTGAATCCAAATTCTCAGGTGGTGTCTCTCAGCTGCCCAGCAGCACAGTTAGTACAGCACGAACGTTTGGCCTCTGCTCCCACAGCAGAAGAGCCAGGATTGAAAGCTGGTGCTGGACCTGTTCAGCACACAATCCCTTTTACATTGGTGCCTCCATCGTTGCTTTCACTGCTCGTTTTCATACAGGAAAAGCATTTGAATGGAATCAGTCCAGAGCCTGCTCTCTGCTGCGCAGGAACACAGTCAGCACAGAATGAACAGTGGCATCTGCTCACACGGCAGAAGGAGCAGCAGGGAAAGCTAGTGCTCTGCTTCTTCAGCACACAAGCAGCTTTTCAACGGGGTCACCATCATTGCAGTCTCTCCTCGGGTTCATACCTAAAAGTCCATTTGAATCCAAATTCTCAAGCGGTCTCAGCTGCCCAGCAGCACAGTGAGTACTGCACGAACGTTTGGCATCTGCTCCCACAGCAGAAGAGCAAGGATTGAAAGCTGGTGCTGGACCTGTTCAGCACACAATCCCCTTTACATTGGTGCATCCATCGCTGCTTTCACTGCTAACACTCGTACAGGAAAAGCATTTGAATAGAATCAGTCCTGAGGCTGCTCTCTGCTGCGCAGCAACAAAGTCAGCACAGAATGAACAGTGGCATCTGCTCACACGGCAGAAGGAGCAGCAGGGAAAGCTAGTGCTCTGCTTCTTCAGCACACAAGCAGCTTTGCAACGGGGTCACCATCATTGCAGTCTCTCCTCGGTTTCATACCTAAAAGTCCATTTGAATCCAAATTCTCAGGTGGTGTCTCTCAGCTGCCCAGCAGCACAGTTAGTACAGCACGAACGTTTGGCCTCTGCTCCCACAGCAGAAGAGCCAGGATTGAAAGCTGGTGATGGACCTGTTCAGCACACAATCCCTTTTACATTGGTGCATTCATCGTTGCTTTCACTGCTCACTTTCATACAGGAAAAGCATTTGAATGGAATCAGTCCAGAGCCTGCTCTCTGCTGCGCAGCAACACAGTCAGCACAGAATGAACAGTGGCATCTGCTCACACGGCAGAAGGAGCAGCAGGGAAAGCTAGTGCTCTGCTTCTTCAGCACACAAGCAGCTTTGCAACGGGGTCACCATCATTGCAGTCTCTCCTCGGCTTCATACCTAAAAGTCCTTTTGAATCCGAATTCTCAGGTGGTGTCGCTCAGCTGCCCAGCAGCACAGTTAGTACAGCACGAACGTTTGGCCTCTGCTCCCACAGCAGAAGAGCCAGGATTGAAAGCTGGTGCTGGACCTGTTCAGCACACAATCCCCTTTACATTGGTGCATCCATCGTTGCTTTCACTGCTAACACTCGTACAGGAAAAGCATTTGAATAGAATCAGTCCAGAGCCTGCTCCCTGCTGGCAGCAACACAGCACAGAATGAAGAGTGGCATCTGCTCACACGGCAGAAGGACCAGCAGGGAAACCTAGTGCTGTGTCTCTTCAGCACACAAGAAGCTTTGCAACGGGGTCACCATCACTGCAGTCTCTCCTCGGGTTCATACCTAAAAGTCCATTTGAATCCAAATTCTCAGGTGGTGTCTCTCAGCTGCCGAGCAGCACAGTTAGTACAGCACGAACGTTTGCCCTCTGCTCCCACAGCAGAAGAGCCAGGATTGAAAGCTGGTGCTGGACCTGTTCAGCACACAATCCCCTTTACATTGGTGCATCCATCGTTGCTTTCACTGCTAACTCTCGTACAGGAAAAGCATTTGAATAGAATCAGTCCTGAGGCTGCTCTCTGCTGCGCAGCAACACAGTCAGCACAGAATGAACAGTGGCATCTGCTCACACGGCAGAAGGAGCAGCAGGGAAAGCTAGTGCTCTGCTTCTTCAGCACACAAGCAGCTTTGCAACGGGGTCACCATCATTGCAGTCTCTCCTCGGTTTCCTACCTAAAAGTCCATTTGAATCCAAATTCTCAGGTGGTGTCGCTCAGCTGCCCAGCAGCACAGTGAGTACAGCACGAACGTTTGGCCTCTGCTCCCACAGCAGAAGTGCCAGGATTGAAAGCTGGTGCTGGACCTGTTCAGCACACAATCCCCTTTACATTGGTGCCTCCATCGTTGCTTTCACTGCTAACACTCATACAGGAAAAGCATTTGAATAGAATCCGTCCAGAGCCTGCTCCCTGCTGGCAGCAACACAGCACAGAATGAACAGTGGCATCTGCTCACACGGCAGAAAGACCAGCAGGTAAAGATAGTGCTGTGTCTCTTCAGCACACAAGCAGCTTTGCAACGGGGTCACCATCATTGCAGTCTCTCCTCGGGTTCATAACTAAAAGTCCATTTGAATCCAAATTCTCAGGTGGTGTATCTCAGCTGTCCAGCAGCACAGTTAGTACAGCACGAACGTTTGGCCTCTGCTCCCACAGCAGAAGAGCCAGGATTGAAAGCTGGTGCTGGACCTGTTCAGCACACAATCACCTTTACATTGGTGCCTCCATCGTTGCTTTCACTGCTCACATTCATACAGGAAAAGCATTTGAATGGAATCAGTCCAGAGGCTGCTCTCTGCTGCGCAGGAACACAGTCAGCACAGAATGAACAGTGGCATCTGCTCACACGGCAGAAGGAGCAGCAGGGAAAGCTAGTGCTCTGCTTCTTCAGCACACAAGCAGCTTTGCAACGGGGTCACCATCATTGCAGTCTCTCCTCGGGTTCATACCTAAAAGTCCATTTGAATCCAAATTCTCAGGTGGTGTCTCTCAGCTGCCCAGCAGCACAGTTAGTACAGCACGAACGTTTGGCCTCTGCTCCCACAGCAGAAGAGCCAGGATTGAAAGCTGGTGCTGGACCTGTTCAGCACACAATCCCTTTTACATTGGTGCCTCCATCGTTGCTTTCACTGCTCATTTTCATACAGGAAAAGCATTTGAATGGAATCAGTCCAGAGCCTGCTCTCTGCTGCGCAGGAACACAGTCAGCACAGAATGAACAGTGGCATCTGCTCACACGGCAGAAGGAGCAGCAGGGAAAGCTAGTGCTCTGCTTCTTCAGCACACAAGCAGCTTTGCAACGGGGTCACCATCATTGCAGTCTCTCCTCGGTTTCCTACCTAAAAGTCCATTTGAATCCAAATTCTCAAGCGGTCTCAGCTGCCCAGCAGCACAGTGAGTACTGCACGAACGTTTGGCATCTGCTCCCACAGCAGAAGAGCAAGGATTGAAAGCTGGTGCTGGACCTGTTCAGCACACAATCCCCTTTACATTGGTGCATCCATCGCTGCTTTCACTGCTAACACTCGTACAGGAAAAGCATTTGAATAGAATCAGTCCTGAGGCTGCTCTCTGCTGCGCAGCAACAAAGTCAGCACAGAATGAACAGTGGCATCTGCTCACACGGCAGAAGGAGCAGCAGGGAAAGCTAGTGCTCTGCTTCTTCAGCACACAAGCAGCTTTGCAACGGGGTCACCATCATTGCAGTCTCTCCTCGGTTTCCTACCTAAAAGTCCATTTGAATCCAAATTCTCAGGTGGTGTCTCTCAGCTGCCCAGCAGCACAGTTAGTACAGCACGAACGTTTGGCCTCTGCTCCCACAGCAAAAGAGCCAGGATTGAAAGCTGGTGATGGACCTGTTCAGCACACAATCCCTTTTACATTGGTGCATTCATCGTTGCTTTCACTGCTCACTTTCATACAGGAAAAGCATTTGAATGGAATCAGTCCAGAGCCTGCTCTCTGCTGCGCAGCAACACAGTCAGCACAGAATGAACAGTGGCATCTGCTCACACGGCAGAAGGAGCAGCAGGGAAAGCTAGTGCTCTGCTTCTTCAGCACACAAGCAGCTTTGCAACGGGGTCACCATCATTGCAGTCTCTCCTCGGCTTCATACCTAAAAGTCCTTTTGAATCCGAATTCTCAGGTGGTGTCGCTCAGCTGCCCAGCAGCACAGTTAGTACAGCACGAACGTTTGGCCTCTGCTCCCACAGCAGAAGAGCCAGGATTGAAAGCTGGTGCTGGACCTGTTCAGCACACAATCCCCTTTACATTGGTGCATCCATCGTTGCTTTCACTGCTAACACTCGTACAGGAAAAGCATTTGAATAGAATCAGTCCAGAGCCTGCTCCCTGCTGGCAGCAACACAGCACAGAATGAAGAGTGGCATCTGCTCACACGGCAGAAGGACCAGCAGGGAAACCTAGTGCTGTGTCTCTTCAGCACACAAGAAGCTTTGCAACGGGGTCACCATCATTGCAGTCTCTCCTCGGGTTCATACCTAAAAGTCCATTTGAATCCAAATTCTCAGGTGGTGTCTCTCAGCTGCCGAGCAGCACAGTTAGTACAGCACGAACGTTTGCCCTCTGCTCCCACAGCAGAAGAGCCAGGATTGAAAGCTGGTGCTGGACCTGTTCAGCACACAATCCCCTTTACATTGGTGCATCCATCGTTGCTTTCACTGCTAACACTCGTACAGGAAAAGCATTTGAATAGAATCAGTCCTGAGGCTGCTCTCTGCTGCGCAGCAACACAGTCAGCACAGAATGAACAGTGGCATCTGCTCACACGGCAGAAGGAGCAGCAGGGAAAGCTAGTGCTCTGCTTCTTCAGCACACAAGCAGCTTTGCAACGGGGTCACCATCATTGCAGTCTCTCCTCGGTTTCCTACCTAAAAGTCCATTTGAATCCAAATTCTCAGGTGGTGTCGCTCAGCTGCCCAGCAGCACAGTGAGTACAGCACGAACGTTTGGCCTCTGCTCCCACAGCAGAAGTGCCAGGATTGAAAGCTGGTGCTGGACCTGTTCAGCACACAATCCCCTTTACATTGGTGCCTCCATCGTTGCTTTCACTGCTAACACTCATACAGGAAAAGCATTTGAATAGAATCCGTCCAGAGCCTGCTCCCTGCTGGCAGCAACACAGCACAGAATGAACAGTGGCATCTGCTCACACGGCAGAAAGACCAGCAGGTAAAGATAGTGCTGTGTCTCTTCAGCACACAAGCAGCTTTGCAACGGGGTCACCATCATTGCAGTCTCTCCTCGGGTTCATAACTAAAAGTCCATTTGAATCCAAATTCTCAGGTGGTGTATCTCAGCTGTCCAGCAGCACAGTTAGTACAGCACGAACGTTTGGCCTCTGCTCCCACAGCAGAAGAGCCAGGATTGAAAGCTGGTGCTGGACCTGTTCAGCACACAATCACCTTTACATTGGTGCCTCCATCGTTGCTTTCACTGCTCACATTCATACAGGAAAAGCATTTGAATGGAATCAGTCCAGAGGCTGCTCTCTGCTGCGCAGGAACACAGTCAGCACAGAATGAACAGTGGCATCTGCTCACACGGCAGAAGGAGCAGCAGGGAAAGCTAGTGCTCTGCTTCTTCAGCACACAAGCAGCTTTGCAACGGGGTCACCATCATTGCAGTCTCTCCTCGGGTTCATACCTAAAAGTCCATTTGAATCCAAATTCTCAGGTGGTGTCTCTCAGCTGCCCAGCAGCACAGTTAGTACAGCACGAACGTTTGGCCTCTGCTCCCACAGCAGAAGAGCCAGGATTGAAAGCTGGTGCTGGACCTGTTCAGCACACAATCCCTTTTACATTGGTGCCTCCATCGTTGCTTTCACTGCTCATTTTCATACAGGAAAAGCATTTGAATGGAATCAGTCCAGAGCCTGCTCTCTGCTGCGCAGGAACACAGTCAGCACAGAATGAACAGTGGCATCTGCTCACACGGCAGAAGGAGCAGCAGGGAAAGCTAGTGCTCTGCTTCTTCAGCACACAAGCAGCTTTGCAACGGGGTCACCATCATTGCAGTCTCTCCTCGGCTTCATACCTAAAAGTCCATTTGAATCCAAATTCTCAGGTGGTGTCTCTCAGCTGCCCAGCAGCACAGTTAGTACAGCAGAAACGTTTGGCCTCTGCTCAGACAGCAGAAGAGCCAGGATTGAAAGCTGGTGCTGGACCTGTTCAGCACACAATCCGTTTTACATTGGTGCATTCATCGTTGCTTTCACTGCTCACTTTCATACAGGAAAAGCATTTGAATGGAATCAGTCCAGAGCCTGCTCTCTGCTGCGCAGGAACACAGTCAGCACAGAATGAACAGTGTTATCTGCTCACACGGCAGAAGGAGCAGCAGGGAAAGCTAGTGCTCTGCTTCTTCTGCACACAAGCAGCTTTGCAACGGGGTCACCATCATTGCAGTCTCTCCTCGGCTTCATACCTAAAAGTCCATTTGAATCCAAATTCGCAGGTGGTGTCTCTCAGCTGCCCAGCAGCACAGTTAGTACAGCACGAACGTTTGGCCTCTGCTCCCACAGCAGAAGATCAGGATTGAAAGCTGGTGCTGGACCTGTTCAGCACACAATCCCCCTTTACATTGGTGCATCCATCGTTGCTTTCACTGCTCACATTCATACAGGAAAAGCATTTGAATGGAATCAGTCCAGAGCCTGCTCTCTGCTGCGCAGGAACACAGTCATCACAGAATGAACAGTGGCATCTGCTCACACGGCAGAAGGAGCAGCAGGGAAAGCTAGTGCTCTGCTTCTTCAGCACACAAGCAGCTTTGCAACGGGTTCACCATATTGCAGTCTCTCCTCGGGTTCATACCTAAAAGTCCATTTGAATCCAAATTCTCAAGCGGTCTCAGCTGCCCAGCAGCACAGTGAGTACTGCACGAACGTTTGGCCTCTGCTCCCACAGCAGAAGAGCAAGGATTGAAAGCTGGTGCTGGACCTGTTCAGCACACAATCCCCTTTACATTGGTGCATCCATCGTTGCTTTCACTGCTAACACTCGTACAGGAAAAGCATTTGAATAGAATCAGTCCTGAGGCTGCTCTCTGCTGCGCAGCAACACAGTCAGCACAGAATGAACAGTGGCATCTGCTCACACGGCAGAAGGAGCAGCAGGGAAAGCTAGTGCTCTGCTTCTTCAGCACACAAGCAGCTTTGCAACGGGGTCACCATCATTGCAGTCTCTCCTCGGTTTCCTACCTAAAAGTCCATTTGAATCCAAATTCTCAGGTGGTGTCGCTCAGCTGCCCAGCAGCACAGTGAGTACAGCACGAACGTTTGGCCTCTGCTCCCACAGCAGAAGTGCCAGGATTGAAAGCTGGTGCTGGACCTGTTCAGCACACAATCCCCTTTACATTGGTGCCTCCATCGTTGCTTTCACTGCTAACACTCATACAGGAAAAGCATTTGAATAGAATCCGTCCAGAGCCTGCTCCCTGCTGGCAGCAACACAGCACAGAATGAACAGTGGCATCTGCTCACACGGCAGAAAGACCAGCAGGTAAAGATAGTGCTGTGTCTCTTCAGCACACAAGCAGCTTTGCAACGGGGTCACCATCATTGCAGTCTCTCCTCGGGTTCATAACTAAAAGTCCATTTGAATCCAAATTCTCAGGTGGTGTATCTCAGCTGTCCAGCAGCACAGTTAGTACAGCACGAACGTTTGGCCTCTGCTCCCACAGCAGAAGAGCCAGGATTGAAAGCTGGTGCTGGACCTGTTCAGCACACAATCACCTTTACATTGGTGCCTCCATCGTTGCTTTCACTGCTCACATTCATACAGGAAAAGCATTTGAATGGAATCAGTCCAGAGGCTGCTCTCTGCTGCGCAGGAACACAGTCAGCACAGAATGAACAGTGGCATCTGCTCACACGGCAGAAGGAGCAGCAGGGAAAGCTAGTGCTCTGCTTCTTCAGCACACAAGCAGCTTTGCAACGGGGTCACCATCATTGCAGTCTCTCCTCGGGTTCATACCTAAAAGTCCATTTGAATCCAAATTCTCAGGTGGTGTCTCTCAGCTGCCCAGCAGCACAGTTAGTACAGCACGAACGTTTGGCCTCTGCTCCCACAGCAGAAGAGCCAGGATTGAAAGCTGGTGCTGGACCTGTTCAGCACACAATCCCTTTTACATTGGTGCCTCCATCGTTGCTTTCACTGCTCATTTTCATACAGGAAAAGCATTTGAATGGAATCAGTCCAGAGCCTGCTCTCTGCTGCGCAGGAACACAGTCAGCACAGAATGAACAGTGGCATCTGCTCACACGGCAGAAGGAGCAGCAGGGAAAGCTAGTGCTCTGCTTCTTCAGCACACAAGCAGCTTTGCAACGGGGGTCACCATCATTGCAGTCTCTCCTCGGCTTCATACCTAAAAGTCCATTTGAATCCAAATTCTCAGGTGTGTGTCTCTCAGCTGCCCAGCAGCACAGTTAGTACAGCAGAAACGTTTGGCCTCTGCTCAGACAGCAGAAGAGCCAGGATTGAAAGCTGGTGCTGGACCTGTTCAGCACACAATCCGTTTTACATTGGTGCATTCATCGTTGCTTTCACTGCTCACTTTCATACAGGAAAAGCATTTGAATGGAATCAGTCCAGAGCCTGCTCTCTGCTGCGCAGGAACACAGTCAGCACAGAATGAACAGTGTTATCTGCTCACACGGCAGAAGGAGCAGCAGGGAAAGCTAGTGCTCTGCTTCTTCTGCACACAAGCAGCTTTGCAACGGGGTCACCATCATTGCAGTCTCTCCTCGGCTTCATACCTAAAAGTCCATTTGAATCCAAATTCGCAGGTGGTGTCTCTCAGCTGCCCAGCAGCACAGTTAGTACAGCACGAACGTTTGGCCTCTGCTCCCACAGCAGAAGAGCCAGGATTGAAAGCTGGTGCTGGACCTGTTCAGCACACAATCCCCTTTACATTGGTGCATCCATCGTTGCTTTCACTGCTCACATTCATACAGGAAAAGCATTTGAATGGAATCAGTCCAGAGCCTGCTCTCTGCTGCGCAGGAACACAGTCATCACAGAATGAACAGTGGCATCTGCTCACACGGCAGAAGGAGCAGCAGGGAAAGCTAGTGCTCTGCTTCTTCAGCACACAAGCAGCTTTGCAACGGGTTCACCATATTGCAGTCTCTCCTCGGGTTCATACCTAAAAGTCCATTTGAATCCAAATTCTCAAGCGGTCTCAGCTGCCCAGCAGCACAGTGAGTACTGCACGAACGTTTGGCCTCTGCTCCCACAGCAGAAGAGCAAGGATTGAAAGCTGGTGCTGGACCTGTTCAGCACACAATCCCCTTTACATTGGTGCATCCATCGTTGCTTTCACTGCTAACACTCGTACAGGAAAAGCATTTGAATAGAATCAGTCCTGAGGCTGCTCTCTGCTGCGCAGCAACACAGTCAGCACAGAATGAACAGTGGCATCTGCTCACACGGCAGAAGGAGCAGCAGGGAAAGCTAGTGCTCTGCTTCTTCAGCACACAAGCAGCCTTGCAACGGGGTCACCATCATTGCAGTCTCTCCTCGGCTTCATACCTAAAAGTCCTTTTGAATCCGAATTCTCAGGTGGTGTCGCTCAGCTGCCCAGCAGCACAGTTAGTACAGCACGAACGTTTGGCCTCTGCTCCCACAGCAGAAGAGCCAGGATTGAAAGCTGGTGCTGGACCTGTTCAGCACACAATCCCCTTTACATTGGTGCATCCATCGTTGCTTTCACTGCTCACATTCATACAGGAAAAGCATTTGAATGGAATCAGTCCAGAGGCTGCTCTCTGCTGCCCAGCAACACAGTCAGCACAGAATGAACAGTGGCATCTGCTCACACGGCAGAAGGAGCAGCAGGGAAAGCTAGTGCTCTGCTTCTTCAGCACACAAGGAGCTTTGCAACGGGGTCACCATCATTGCAGTCTCTCCTCGGTTTCATACCTAAAAGTCCATTTGAATCCAAATTCTCAGGTGGTGTCTCTCAGCTGCCCAGCAGCACAGTGAGTACTGCACGAACGTTTGGCATCTGCTCCCACAGCAGAAGAGCCAGGATTGAAAGCTGGTGCTGGACCTGTTCAGCACACAATCCCCTTTACATTGGTGCATCCATCGTTGCTTTCACTGCTAACACTCGTACAGGAAAAGCATTTGAATGGAATCAGTCCAGAGCCTGCTCTCTGCTGCGCAGCAACACAGTCAGCACAGAATGAACAGTGGCATCTGCTCACACGGCAGAAGGAGCAGCAGGGAAAGCTAGTGCTCTGCTTCTTCAGCACACAAGCAGCTTTGCAACGGGGTCACCATCATTGCAGTCTCTCCTCGGTTTCCTACCTAAAAGTCCATTTGAATCAAAATTCTCAGGTGGTGTCTCTCAGCTGCCCAGCAGCACAGTTAGTACAGCACGAACGTTTGGCCTCTGCTCCCACAGCAGAAGAGCCAGGATTGAAAGCTGGTGATGGACCTGTTCAGCACACAATCCCTTTTACATTGGTGCATTCATCGTTGCTTTCACTGCTCACTTTCATACAGGAAAAGCATTTGAATAGAATCAGTCCAGAGGCTGCTCTCTGCTGCGCAGGAACACAGTCAGCACAGAATGAACAGTGGCATCTGCTCACACGGCAGAAGGAGCAGCAGGTAAAGCTAGTGCTCTGCTTCTTCAGCACACAAGCAGCTTTGCAACGGGGTCACCATCATTGCAGTCTCTCCTCGGTTTCCTACCTAAAAGTCCATTTGAATCCAAATTCTCAAGCCGTCTCAGCTGCCCAGCAGCACAGTGAGTACAGCACGAACGTTTGGCCTCTGCTCCCACAGCAGAAGAGCAAGGATTGAAAGCTGGTGCTGGACCTGTTCAGCACACAATCCCCTTTACATTGGTGCCTCCATCGTTGCTTTCACTGCTAACACTCGTACAGGAAAAGCATTTGAATAGAATCAGTCCAGAGCCTGCTCCCTGCTGGCAGCAACACAGCACAGAATGAACAGGGGCATCTGCTCACACGGCAGAAGGACCAGCAGGGAAAGCTAGTGCTGTGTCTCTTCAGCACACAAGCAGCTTTGCAACGGGGTCACCATCACTGCAGTCTCTCCTCGGGTTCATACCTAAAAGTCCATTTGAATCCAAATTCTCAGGTGGTGTCTCTCAGCTGCCCAGCAGCACAGTTAGTACAGCACGAACGTTTGGCCTCTGCTCCCACAGCAGAAGAGCCAGGATTGAAAGCTGGTGCTGGACATGTTCAGCAAACAATCACCTTTACATTGGTGCCTCCATCGTTGCTTTCACTGCTCACATTCATACAGGAAAAGCATTTGAATGGAATCAGTCCAGAGGCTGCTCTCTGCTGCGCAGGAACACAGTCAGCACAGAATGAACAGTGGCATCTGCTCACACGGCAGAAGGAGCAGCAGGGAAAGCTAGTGCTCTGCTTCTTCAGCACACAAGCAGCTTTGCAACGGGGTCACCATCATTGCAGTCTCTCCTCGGGTTCATACCTAAAAGTCCATTTGAATCCAAATTCTCAGGTGGTGTCTCTCAGCTGCCCAGCAGCACAGTTAGTACAGCACGAACGTTTGGCCTCTGCTCCCACAGCAGAAGAGCCAGGATTGAAAGCTGGTGCTGGACCTGTTCAGCACACAATCCCTTTTACATTGGTGCCTCCATCGTTGCTTTCACTGCTCATTTTCATACAGGAAAAGCATTTGAATGGAATCAGTCCAGAGCCTGCTCTCTGCTGCGCAGGAACACAGTCAGCACAGAATGAACAGTGGCATCTGCTCACACGGCAGAAGGAGCAGCAGGGAAAGCTAGTGCTCTGCTTCTTCAGCACACAAGCAGCTTTTCAACGGGGTCACCATCATTGCAGTCTCTCCTCGGGTTCATACCTAAAAGTCCATTTGAATCCAAATTCTCAAGCGGTCTCAGCTGCCCAGCAGCACAGTGAGTACTGCACGAACGTTTGGCATCTGCTCCCACAGCAGAAGAGCAAGGATTGAAAGCTGGTGCTGGACCTGTTCAGCACACAATCCCCTTTACATTGGTGCATCCATCGCTGCTTTCACTGCTAACACTCGTACAGGAAAAGCATTTGAATAGAATCAGTCCTGAGGCTGCTCTCTGCTGCGCAGCAACAAAGTCAGCACAGAATGAACAGTGGCATCTGCTCACACGGCAGAAGGAGCAGCAGGGAAAGCTAGTGCTCTGCTTCTTCAGCACACAAGCAGCTTTGCAACGGGGTCACCATCATTGCAGTCTCTCCTCGGTTTCATACCTAAAAGTCCATTTGAATCCAAATTCTCAGGTGGTGTCTCTCAGCTGCCCAGCAGCACAGTTAGTACAGCACGAACGTTTGGCCTCTGCTCCCACAGCAGAAGAGCCAGGATTGAAAGCTGGTGATGGACCTGTTCAGCACACAATCCCTTTTACATTGGTGCATTCATCGTTGCTTTCACTGCTCACTTTCATACAGGAAAAGCATTTGAATGGAATCAGTCCAGAGCCTGCTCTCTGCTGCGCAGCAACACAGTCAGCACAGAATGAACAGTGGCATCTGCTCACACGGCAGAAGGAGCAGCAGGGAAAGCTAGTGCTCTGCTTCTTCAGCACACAAGCAGCTTTGCAACGGGGTCACCATCATTGCAGTCTCTCCTCGGCTTCATACCTAAAAGTCCTTTTGAATCCGAATTCTCAGGTGGTGTCGCTCAGCTGCCCAGCAGCACAGTTAGTACAGCACGAACGTTTGGCCTCTGCTCCCACAGCAGAAGAGCCAGGATTGAAAGCTGGTGCTGGACCTGTTCAGCACACAATCCCCTTTACATTGGTGCATCCATCGTTGCTTTCACTGCTAACACTCGTACAGGAAAAGCATTTGAATAGAATCAGTCCAGAGCCTGCTCCCTGCTGGCAGCAACACAGCACAGAATGAAGAGTGGCATCTGCTCACACGGCAGAAGGACCAGCAGGGAAACCTAGTGCTGTGTCTCTTCAGCACACAAGAAGCTTTGCAACGGGGTCACCATCACTGCAGTCTCTCCTCGGGTTCATACCTAAAAGTCCATTTGAATCCAAATTCTCAGGTGGTGTCTCTCAGCTGCCGAGCAGCACAGTTAGTACAGCACGAACGTTTGCCCTCTGCTCCCACAGCAGAAGAGCCAGGATTGAAAGCTGGTGCTGGACCTGTTCAGCACACAATCCCCTTTACATTGGTGCATCCATCGTTGCTTTCACTGCTAACTCTCGTACAGGAAAAGCATTTGAATAGAATCAGTCCTGAGGCTGCTCTCTGCTGCGCAGCAACACAGTCAGCACAGAATGAACAGTGGCATCTGCTCACACGGCAGAAGGAGCAGCAGGGAAAGCTAGTGCTCTGCTTCTTCAGCACACAAGCAGCTTTGCAACGGGGTCACCATCATTGCAGTCTCTCCTCGGTTTCCTACCTAAAAGTCCATTTGAATCCAAATTCTCAGGTGGTGTCGCTCAGCTGCCCAGCAGCACAGTGAGTACAGCACGAACGTTTGGCCTCTGCTCCCACAGCAGAAGTGCCAGGATTGAAAGCTGGTGCTGGACCTGTTCAGCACACAATCCCCTTTACATTGGTGCCTCCATCGTTGCTTTCACTGCTAACACTCATACAGGAAAAGCATTTGAATAGAATCCGTCCAGAGCCTGCTCCCTGCTGGCAGCAACACAGCACAGAATGAACAGTGGCATCTGCTCACACGGCAGAAAGACCAGCAGGTAAAGATAGTGCTGTGTCTCTTCAGCACACAAGCAGCTTTGCAACGGGGTCACCATCATTGCAGTCTCTCCTCGGGTTCATAACTAAAAGTCCATTTGAATCCAAATTCTCAGGTGGTGTCTCTCAGCTGCCCAGCAGCACAGTTAGTACAGCACGAACGTTTGGCCTCTGCTCCCACAGCAGAAGAGCCAGGATTGAAAGCTGGTGCTGGACCTGTTCAGCACACAATCACCTTTACATTGGTGCCTCCATCGTTGCTTTCACTGCTCACATTCATACAGGAAAAGCATTTGAATGGAATCAGTCCAGAGGCTGCTCTCTGCTGCGCAGGAACACAGTCAGCACAGAATGAACAGTGGCATCTGCTCACACGGCAGAAGGAGCAGCAGGGAAAGCTAGTGCTCTGCTTCTTCAGCACACAAGCAGCTTTGCAACGGGGTCACCATCATTGCAGTCTCTCCTCGGGTTCATACCTAAAAGTCCATTTGAATCCAAATTCTCAGGTGGTGTCTCTCAGCTGCCCAGCAGCACAGTTAGTACAGCACGAACGTTTGGCCTCTGCTCCCACAGCAGAAGAGCCAGGATTGAAAGCTGGTGCTGGACCTGTTCAGCACACAATCCCTTTTACATTGGTGCCTCCATCGTTGCTTTCACTGCTCATTTTCATACAGGAAAAGCATTTGAATGGAATCAGTCCAGAGCCTGCTCTCTGCTGCGCAGGAACACAGTCAGCACAGAATGAACAGTGGCATCTGCTCACACGGCAGAAGGAGCAGCAGGGAAAGCTAGTGCTCTGCTTCTTCAGCACACAAGCAGCTTTGCAACGGGGTCACCACCATTGCAGTCTCTCCTCGGTTTCCTACCTAAAAGTCCATTTGAATCCAAATTCTCAAGCGGTCTCAGCTGCCCAGCAGCACAGTGAGTACTGCACGAACGTTTGGCATCTGCTCCCACAGCAGAAGAGCAAGGATTGAAAGCTGGTGCTGGACCTGTTCAGCACACAATCCCCTTTACATTGGTGCATCCATCGCTGCTTTCACTGCTAACACTCGTACAGGAAAAGCATTTGAATAGAATCAGTCCTGAGGCTGCTCTCTGCTGCGCAGCAACAAAGTCAGCACAGAATGAACAGTGGCATCTGCTCACACGGCAGAAGGAGCAGCAGGGAAAGCTAGTGCTCTGCTTCTTCAGCACACAAGCAGCTTTGCAACGGGGTCACCATCATTGCAGTCTCTCCTCGGTTTCCTACCTAAAAGTCCATTTGAATCCAAATTCTCAGGTGGTGTCTCTCAGCTGCCCAGCAGCACAGTTAGTACAGCACGAACGTTTGGCCTCTGCTCCCACAGCAAAAGAGCCAGGATTGAAAGCTGGTGATGGACCTGTTCAGCACACAATCCCTTTTACATTGGTGCATTCATCGTTGCTTTCACTGCTCACTTTCATACAGGAAAAGCATTTGAATGGAATCAGTCCAGAGCCTGCTCTCTGCTGCGCAGCAACACAGTCAGCACAGAATGAACAGTGGCATCTGCTCACACGGCAGAAGGAGCAGCAGGGAAAGCTAGTGCTCTGCTTCTTCAGCACACAAGCAGCTTTGCAACGGGGTCACCATCATTGCAGTCTCTCCTCGGCTTCATACCTAAAAGTCCTTTTGAATCCGAATTCTCAGGTGGTGTCGCTCAGCTGCCCAGCAGCACAGTTAGTACAGCACGAACGTTTGGCCTCTGCTCCCACAGCAGAAGAGCCAGGATTGAAAGCTGGTGCTGGACCTGTTCAGCACACAATCCCCTTTACATTGGTGCATCCATCGTTGCTTTCACTGCTAACACTCGTACAGGAAAAGCATTTGAATAGAATCAGTCCAGAGCCTGCTCCCTGCTGGCAGCAACACAGCACAGAATGAAGAGTGGCATCTGCTCACACGGCAGAAGGACCAGCAGGGAAACCTAGTGCTGTGTCTCTTCAGCACACAAGAAGCTTTGCAACGGGGTCACCATCATTGCAGTCTCTCCTCGGGTTCATACCTAAAAGTCCATTTGAATCCAAATTCTCAGGTGGTGTCTCTCAGCTGCCGAGCAGCACAGTTAGTACAGCACGAACGTTTGCCCTCTGCTCCCACAGCAGAAGAGCCAGGATTGAAAGCTGGTGCTGGACCTGTTCAGCACACAATCCCCTTTACATTGGTGCATCCATCGTTGCTTTCACTGCTAACACTCGTACAGGAAAAGCATTTGAATAGAATCAGTCCTGAGGCTGCTCTCTGCTGCGCAGCAACACAGTCAGCACAGAATGAACAGTGGCATCTGCTCACACGGCAGAAGGAGCAGCAGGGAAAGCTAGTGCTCTGCTTCTTCAGCACACAAGCAGCTTTGCAACGGGGTCACCATCATTGCAGTCTCTCCTCGGTTTCCTACCTAAAAGTCCATTTGAATCCAAATTCTCAGGTGGTGTCGCTCAGCTGCCCAGCAGCACAGTGAGTACAGCACGAACGTTTGGCCTCTGCTCCCACAGCAGAAGTGCCAGGATTGAAAGCTGGTGCTGGACCTGTTCAGCACACAATCCCCTTTACATTGGTGCCTCCATCGTTGCTTTCACTGCTAACACTCATACAGGAAAAGCATTTGAATAGAATCCGTCCAGAGCCTGCTCCCTGCTGGCAGCAACACAGCACAGAATGAACAGTGGCATCTGCTCACACGGCAGAAAGACCAGCAGGTAAAGATAGTGCTGTGTCTCTTCAGCACACAAGCAGCTTTGCAACGGGGTCACCATCATTGCAGTCTCTCCTCGGGTTCATAACTAAAAGTCCATTTGAATCCAAATTCTCAGGTGGTGTCTCTCAGCTGCCCAGCAGCACAGTTAGTACAGCACGAACGTTTGGCCTCTGCTCCCACAGCAGAAGAGCCAGGATTGAAAGCTGGTGCTGGACCTGTTCAGCACACAATCACCTTTACATTGGTGCCTCCATCGTTGCTTTCACTGCTCACATTCATACAGGAAAAGCATTTGAATGGAATCAGTCCAGAGGCTGCTCTCTGCTGCGCAGCAACACAGTCAGCACAGAATGAACAGTGGCATCTGCTCACACGGCAGAAGGAGCAGCAGGGAAAGCTAGTGCTCTGCTTCTTCAGCACACAAGCAGCTTTGCAACGGGGTCACCATCATTGCAGTCTCTCCTCGGCTTCATACCTAAAAGTCCATTTGAATCCAAATTCTCAGGTGGTGTCTCTCAGCTGCCCAGCAGCACAGTTAGTACAGCAGAAACGTTTGGCCTCTGCTCAGACAGCAGAAGAGCCAGGATTGAAAGCTGGTGCTGGACCTGTTCAGCACACAATCCGTTTTACATTGGTGCATTCATCGTTGCTTTCACTGCTCACTTTCATACAGGAAAAGCATTTGAATGGAATCAGTCCAGAGCCTGCTCTCTGCTGCGCAGGAACACAGTCAGCACAGAATGAACAGTGTTATCTGCTCACACGGCAGAAGGAGCAGCAGGGAAAGCTAGTGCTCTGCTTCTTCTGCACACAAGCAGCTTTGCAACGGGGTCACCATCATTGCAGTCTCTCCTCGGCTTCATACCTAAAAGTCCATTTGAATCCAAATTCGCAGGTGGTGTCTCTCAGCTGCCCAGCAGCACAGTTAGTACAGCACGAACGTTTGGCCTCTGCTCCCACAGCAGAAGAGCCAGGATTGAAAGCTGGTGCTGGACCTGTTCAGCACACAATCCCCTTTACATTGGTGCATCCATCGTTGCTTTCACTGCTCACATTCATACAGGAAAAGCATTTGAATGGAATCAGTCCAGAGCCTGCTCTCTGCTGCGCAGGAACACAGTCATCACAGAATGAACAGTGGCATCTGCTCACACGGCAGAAGGAGCAGCAGGGAAAGCTAGTGCTCTGCTTCTTCAGCACACAAGCAGCTTTGCAACGGGTTCACCATATTGCAGTCTCTCCTCGGGTTCATACCTAAAAGTCCATTTGAATCCAAATTCTCAAGCGGTCTCAGCTGCCCAGCAGCACAGTGAGTACTGCACGAACGTTTGGCCTCTGCTCCCACAGCAGAAGAGCAAGGATTGAAAGCTGGTGCTGGACCTGTTCAGCACACAATCCCCTTTACATTGGTGCATCCATCGTTGCTTTCACTGCTAACACTCGTACAGGAAAAGCATTTGAATAGAATCAGTCCTGAGGCTGCTCTCTGCTGCGCAGCAACACAGTCAGCACAGAATGAACAGTGGCATCTGCTCACACGGCAGAAGGAGCAGCAGGGAAAGCTAGTGCTCTGCTTCTTCAGCACACAAGCAGCTTTGCAACGGGGTCACCATCATTGCAGTCTCTCCTCGGCTTCATACCTAAAAGTCCTTTTGAATCCGAATTCTCAGGTGGTGTCGCTCAGCTGCCCAGCAGCACAGTTAGTACAGCACGAACGTTTGGCCTCTGCTCCCACAGCAGAAGAGCCAGGATTGAAAGCTGGTGCTGGACCTGTTCAGCACACAATCCCCTTTACATTGGTGCATCCATCGTTGCTTTCACTGCTCACATTCATACAGGAAAAGCATTTGAATGGAATCAGTCCAGAGGCTGCTCTCTGCTGCCCAGCAACACAGTCAGCACAGAATGAACAGTGGCATCTGCTCACACGGCAGAAGGAGCAGCAGGGAAAGCTAGTGCTCTGCTTCTTCAGCACACAAGGAGCTTTGCAACGGGGTCACCATCATTGCAGTCTCTCCTCGGTTTCATACCTAAAAGTCCATTTGAATCCAAATTCTCAGGTGGTGTCTCTCAGCTGCCCAGCAGCACAGTGAGTACTGCACGAACGTTTGGCATCTGCTCCCACAGCAGAAGAGCCAGGATTGAAAGCTGGTGCTGGACCTGTTCAGCACACAATCCCCTTTACATTGGTGCATCCATCGTTGCTTTCACTGCTAACACTCGTACAGGAAAAGCATTTGAATGGAATCAGTCCAGAGCCTGCTCTCTGCTGCGCAGCAACACAGTCAGCACTGAATGAACAGTGGCATCTGCTCACACGGCAGAAGGAGCAGCAGGGAAAGCTAGTGCTCTGCTTCTTCAGCACACAAGCAGCTTTGCAACGGGGTCACCATCATTGCAGTCTCTCCTCGGTTTCCTACCTAAAAGTCCATTTGAATCAAAATTCTCAGGTGGTGTCTCTCAGCTGCCCAGCAGCACAGTTAGTACAGCACGAACGTTTGGCCTCTGCTCCCACAGCAGAAGAGCCAGGATTGAAAGCTGGTGATGGACCTGTTCAGCACACAATCCCTTTTACATTGGTGCATTCATCGTTGCTTTCACTGCTCACTTTCATACAGGAAAAGCATTTGAATAGAATCAGTCCAGAGGCTGCTCTCTGCTGCGCAGGAACACAGTCAGCACAGAATGAACAGTGGCATCTGCTCACACGGCAGAAGGAGCAGCAGGGAAAGCTAGTGCTCTGCTTCTTCAGCACACAAGCAGCTTTGCAACGGGGTCACCATCATTGCAGTCTCTCCTCGGGTTCATACCTAAAAGTCCATTTGAATCCAAATTCTCAGGTGGTGTCTCTCAGCTGCCCAGCAGCACAGTTAGTACAGCACGAACGTTTGGCCTCTGCTCCCACAGCAGAAGAGCCAGGATTGAAAGCTGGTGCTGGACCTGTTCAGCACACAATCCCTTTTACATTGGTGCCTCCATCGTTGCTTTCACTGCTCATTTTCATACAGGAAAAGCATTTGAATGGAATCAGTCCAGAGCCTGCTCTCTGCTGCGCAGGAACACAGTCAGCACAGAATGAACAGTGGCATCTGCTCACACGGCAGAAGGAGCAGCAGGGAAAGCTAGTGCTCTGCTTCTTCAGCACACAAGCAGCTTTGCAACGGGGTCACCATCATTGCAGTCTCTCCTCGGTTTCCTACCTAAAAGTCCATTTGAATCCAAATTCTCAGGTGGTGTCGCTCAGCTGCCCAGCAGCACAGTGAGTACAGCACGAACGTTTGGCCTCTGCTCCCACAGCAGAAGTGCCAGGATTGAAAGCTGGTGCTGGACCTGTTCAGCACACAATCCCCTTTACATTGGTGCCTCCATCGTTGCTTTCACTGCTAACACTCATACAGGAAAAGCATTTGAATAGAATCCGTCCAGAGCCTGCTCCCTGCTGGCAGCAACACAGCACAGAATGAACAGTGGCGTCTGCTCACACGGCAGAAAGACCAGCAGGTAAAGATAGTGCTGTGTCTCTTCAGCACACAAGCAGCTTTGCAACGGGGTCACCATCATTGCAGTCTCTCCTCGGGTTCATAACTAAAAGTCCATTTGAATCCAAATTCTCAGGTGGTGTCTCTCAGCTGCCCAGCAGCACAGTTAGTACAGCACGAACGTTTGGCCTCTGCTCCCACAGCAGAAGAGCCAGGATTGAAAGCTGGTGCTGGACCTGTTCAGCACACAATCACCTTTACATTGGTGCCTCCATCGTTGCTTTCACTGCTCACATTCATACAGGAAAAGCATTTGAATGGAATCAGTCCAGAGGCTGCTCTCTGCTGCGCAGGAACACAGTCAGCACAGAATGAACAGTGGCATCTGCTCACACGGCAGAAGGAGCAGCAGGGAAAGCTAGTGCTCTGCTTCTTCAGCACACAAGCAGCTTTGCAACGGGGTCACCATCATTGCAGTCTCTCCTCGGGTTCATACCTAAAAGTCCATTTGAATCCAAATTCTCAGGTGGTGTCTCTCAGCTGCCCAGCAGCACAGTTAGTACAGCACGAACGTTTGGCCTCTGCTCCCACAGCAGAAGAGCCAGGATTGAAAGCTGGTGCTGGACCTGTTCAGCACACAATCCCTTTTACATTGGTGCCTCCATCGTTGCTTTCACTGCTCATTTTCATACAGGAAAAGCATTTGAATGGAATCAGTCCAGAGCCTGCTCTCTGCTGCGCAGCAACACAGTCAGCACAGAATGAACAGTGGCATCTGCTCACACGGCAGAAGGAGCAGCAGGGAAAGCTAGTGCTCTGCTTCTTCAGCACACAAGCAGCTTTGCAACGGGGTCACCATCATTGCAGTCTCTCCTCGGTTTCCTACCTAAAAGTCCATTTGAATCCAAATTCTCAAGCGGTCTCAGCTGCCCAGCAGCACAGTGAGTACTGCACGAACGTTTGGCATCTGCTCCCACAGCAGAAGAGCAAGGATTGAAAGCTGGTGCTGGACCTGTTCAGCACACAATCCCCTTTACATTGGTGCATCCATCGCTGCTTTCACTGCTAACACTCGTACAGGAAAAGCATTTGAATAGAATCAGTCCTGAGGCTGCTCTCTGCTGCGCAGCAACAAAGTCAGCACAGAATGAACAGTGGCATCTGCTCACACGGCAGAAGGAGCAGCAGGGAAAGCTAGTGCTCTGCTTCTTCAGCACACAAGCAGCTTTGCAACGGGGTCACCATCATTGCAGTCTCTCCTCGGTTTCCTACCTAAAAGTCCATTTGAATCCAAATTCTCAGGTGGTGTCTCTCAGCTGCCCAGCAGCACAGTTAGTACAGCACGAACGTTTGGCCTCTGCTCCCACAGCAAAAGAGCCAGGATTGAAAGCTGGTGATGGACCTGTTCAGCACACAATCCCTTTTACATTGGTGCATTCATCGTTGCTTTCACTGCTCACTTTCATACAGGAAAAGCATTTGAATGGAATCAGTCCAGAGCCTGCTCTCTGCTGCGCAGCAACACAGTCAGCACAGAATGAACAGTGGCATCTGCTCACACGGCAGAAGGAGCAGCAGGGAAAGCTAGTGCTCTGCTTCTTCAGCACACAAGCAGCTTTGCAACGGGGTCACCATCATTGCAGTCTCTCCTCGGCTTCATACCTAAAAGTCCTTTTGAATCCGAATTCTCAGGTGGTGTCGCTCAGCTGCCCAGCAGCACAGTTAGTACAGCACGAACGTTTGGCCTCTGCTCCCACAGCAGAAGAGCCAGGATTGAAAGCTGGTGCTGGACCTGTTCAGCACACAATCCCCTTTACATTGGTGCATCCATCGTTGCTTTCACTGCTAACACTCGTACAGGAAAAGCATTTGAATAGAATCAGTCCAGAGCCTGCTCCCTGCTGGCAGCAACACAGCACAGAATGAAGAGTGGCATCTGCTCACACGGCAGAAGGACCAGCAGGGAAACCTAGTGCTGTGTCTCTTCAGCACACAAGAAGCTTTGCAACGGGGTCACCATCATTGCAGTCTCTCCTCGGGTTCATACCTAAAAGTCCATTTGAATCCAAATTCTCAGGTGGTGTCTCTCAGCTGCCGAGCAGCACAGTTAGTACAGCACGAACGTTTGCCCTCTGCTCCCACAGCAGAAGAGCCAGGATTGAAAGCTGGTGCTGGACCTGTTCAGCACACAATCCCCTTTACATTGGTGCATCCATCGTTGCTTTCACTGCTAACACTCGTACAGGAAAAGCATTTGAATAGAATCAGTCCTGAGGCTGCTCTCTGCTGCGCAGCAACACAGTCAGCACAGAATGAACAGTGGCATCTGCTCACACGGCAGAAGGAGCAGCAGGGAAAGCTAGTGCTCTGCTTCTTCAGCACACAAGCAGCTTTGCAACGGGGTCACCATCATTGCAGTCTCTCCTCGGTTTCCTACCTAAAAGTCCATTTGAATCCAAATTCTCAGGTGGTGTCGCTCAGCTGCCCAGCAGCACAGTGAGTACAGCACGAACGTTTGGCCTCTGCTCCCACAGCAGAAGTGCCAGGATTGAAAGCTGGTGCTGGACCTGTTCAGCACACAATCCCCTTTACATTGGTGCCTCCATCGTTGCTTTCACTGCTAACACTCATACAGGAAAAGCATTTGAATAGAATCCGTCCAGAGCCTGCTCCCTGCTGGCAGCAACACAGCACAGAATGAACAGTGGCATCTGCTCACACGGCAGAAAGACCAGCAGGTAAAGATAGTGCTGTGTCTCTTCAGCACACAAGCAGCTTTGCAACGGGGTCACCATCATTGCAGTCTCTCCTCGGGTTCATAACTAAAAGTCCATTTGAATCCAAATTCTCAGGTGGTGTCTCTCAGCTGCCCAGCAGCACAGTTAGTACAGCACGAACGTTTGGCCTCTGCTCCCACAGCAGAAGAGCCAGGATTGAAAGCTGGTGCTGGACCTGTTCAGCACACAATCCCTTTTACATTGGTGCATTCATCGTTGCTTTCACTGCTCACTTTCATACAGGAAAAGCATTTGAATGGAATCAGTCCAGAGCCTGCTCTCTGCTGCGCAGGAACACAGTCAGCACAGAATGAACAGTGTTATCTGCTCACACGGCAGAAGGAGCAGCAGGGAAAGCTAGTGCTCTGCTTCTTCTGCACACAAGCAGCTTTGCAACGGGGTCACCATCATTGCAGTCTCTCCTCGGGTTCATACCTAAAAGTCCATTTGAATCCAAATTCTCAAGCGGTCTCAGCTGCCCAGCAGCACAGTGAGTACTGCACGAACGTTTAGCATCTGCTCCCACTGCAGAAGAGCAAGGATTGAAAGCTGGTGCTGGACCTGTTCAGCACACAATCCCCTTTACATTGGTGCCTCCATCGTTGCTTTCACTGCTAACACTCGTACAGGAAAAGCATTTGAATAGAATCAGTCCTGAGGCTGCTCTCTGCTGCGCAGCAACACAGTCAGCACAGAATGAACAGTGGCATCTGCTCACACGGCAGAAGGAGCAGCAGGGAAAGCTAGTGCTCTGCTTCTTCAGCTCACAAGCAGCTTTGCAACGGGGTCACCATCATTGCAGTCTCTCCTCGGTTTCCTACCTAAAAGTCCATTTGAATCCAAATTCTCAGGTGGTGTCTCTCAGCTGCCCAGCAGCACAGTTAGTACAGCACGAACGTTTGGCCTCTGCTCCCACAGCAGAAAAGCCAGGATTGAAAGCTGGTGATGGACCTGTTCAGCACACAATCCCTTTTACATTGGTGCATTCATCGTTGCTTTCACTGCTCACTTTCATACAGGAAAAGCATTTGAATAGAATCAGTCCTGAGGCTGCTCTCTGCTGCGCAGCAACACAGTCAGCACAGAATGAACAGTGGCATCTGCTCACACGGCAGAAGGACCAGCAGGGAAAGCTAGTGCTCTGCTTCTTCAGCTCACAAGCAGCTTTGCAACGGGGTCACCATCATTGCAGTCTCTCCTCGGTTTCATACCTAAAAGTCCATTTGAATCCAAATTCTCAAGCCGTCTCAGCTGCCCAGCAGCACAGTGAGTACAGCACGAACGTTTGGCCTCTGCTCCCACAGCAGAAGAGCAAGGATTGAAAGCTGGTGCTGGACCTGTTCAGCACACAATCCCCTTTACATTGGTGCATCCATCGTTGCTTTCACTGCTAACACTCGTACAGGAAAAGCATTTGAATAGAATCAGTCCAGAGCCTGCTCCCTGCTGGCAGCAACACAGCACAGAATGAACAGGGGCATCTGCTCACACGGCAGAAGGACCAGCAGGGAAAGCTAGTGCTGTGTCTCTTCAGCACACAAGCAGCTTTGCAACGGGGTCACCATCATTGCAGTCTCTCCTCGGGTTCATACCTAAAAGTCCATTTGAATCCAAATTCTCAGGTGGTGTCTCTCAGCTGCCCAGCAGCACAGTTAGTACAGCACGAACGTTTGGCCTCTGCTCCCACAGCAGAAGAGCCAGGATTGAAAGCTGGTGCTGGACCTGTTCAGCACACAATCCCTTTTACATTGGTGCCTCCATCGTTGCTTTCACTGCTCACTTTCATACAGGAAAAGCATTGCACAGAATGAAGAGAGGCATCTGCTCACACGGCAGAAGGACCAGCAGGGAAAGCTAGTGCTCTGCTTCTTCAGCACACAAGCAGCTTTGCAACGGGGTCACCATCATTGCAGTCTCTCCTCGGGTTCATACCTAAAAGTCCTTTTGAATCCGAATTCTCAGGTGGTGTCGCTCAGCTGCCCAGCAGCACAGTTAGTACAGCACGAACGTTTGGCCTCTGCTCCCACAGCAGAAGAGCCAGGATTGAAAGCTGGTGCTGGACCTGTTCAGCACACAATCCCTTTTACATTGGTGCATTCATCGTTGCTTTCACTGCTCACTTTCGTACAGGAAAAGCATTCGAATGGAATCAGTCCAGAGGCTGCTCTCTGCTGCGCAGGAACACAGTCAGCACAGAATGAACAGTGGCATCTGCTCACACGGCAGAAGGAGCAGCAGGGAAAGCTAGTGCTCTGCTTCTTCAGCACACAAGCAGCGTTGCAACGGGGTCACCATCATTGCAGTCTCTCCTCGGTTTCATACCTAAAAGTCCATTTGAATCCAAATTCTCAAGTGGTGTCTCTCAGCTGCCCAGCAGCACAGTTAGTACAGCACGAACGTTTGGCCTCTGCTCCCACAGCAGAAGAGCCAGGATTGAAAGCTGGTGCTGGACCTGTTCAGCACACAATCCCTTTTACATTGGTGCCTCCATCGTTGCTTTCACTGCTCACTTTCATACAGGAAAAGCATTGCACAGAATGAACAGTGGCATCTGCTCACACGGCAGAAGGAGCAGCAGGGAAAGCTAGTGCTCTGCTTCTTCTGCACACAAGCAGCTTTGCAACGGGGTCACCATCATTGCAGTCTCTCCTCGGTTTCATACCTAAAAGTCCATTTGAATCCAAATTCTCTAGCCGTCTCAGCTGCCCAGCAGCACAGTGAGTTCAGCACGAACGTTTGGCCTCTGCTCCCAAGGCAGAAGAGCCAGGATTGAAAGCTGGTGCTGGACCTGTTCAGCACACAATCCCCTTTACATTGGTGCATCCATCGTTGCTTTCACTGCTAACACTCGTACAGGAAAAGCATTTGAATAGAATCAGTCCAGAGCCTGCTCCCTGCTGGCAGCAACACAGCACAGAATGAACAGGGGCATCTGCTCACACGGCAGAAGGAGCTGCAGGGAAAGCTAGTGCTGTGTCTCTTCAGCACACAAGCAGCTTTGCAACGGGGTCACCATCATTGCAGTCTCTCCTCGGGTTCATAACTAAAAGTCCATTTGAATCCAAATTCTCAGGTGGTGTCTCTCAGCTGCCCAGCAGCACAGTTAGTACAGCACTAACGTTTGGCCTCTGCTCCCACCGCAGAAGAGCCAGGATTGAAAGCTGGTGCTGGACCTGTTCAGCACACAATCACCTTTACATTGGTGCCTCCATCGTTGCTTTCACTGCTCACATTCATACAGGAAAAGCATTTGAATGGAATCAGTCCAGAGGCTGCTCTCTGCTGCGCAGCAACACAGTCAGCACAGAATGAAGAGTGGCATCTGCTCACACGGCAGAAGGAGCAGCAGGGAAAGCTAGTGCTCTGCTTCATCAGCACACAAGCAGCTTTGCAACGGGGTCACCATCATTGCAGTCTCTCCTCGGCTTCATACCTAAAAGTCCATTTGAATCCAAATTCTCAGGTGGTGTCTCTCAGCTGCCCAGCAGCACAGTTAGTACAGCACGAACGTTTGGCCTCTGCTCCCACAGCAGAAGAGCCAGGATTGAAAGCTGGTGCTGGACCTGTTCAGCACACAATCCCCTTTACATTGGTGCATCCATCGTTGCTTTCACTGCTAACACTCGTACAGGAAAAGCATTTGAATAGAATCAGTCCTGAGGCTGCTCTCTGCTGCGCAGCAACACAGTCAGCACAGAATGAAGAGTGGCATCTGCTCACACGGCAGAAGGAGCAGCAGGGAAAGCTAGTGCTCTGCTTCTTCAGCACACAAGCAGCTTTGCAACGGGGTCACCATCATTGCAGTCTCTCCTCGGGTTCATACCTAAAAGTCCATTTGAATCCAAATTCTCAGGTGGTGTCTCTCAGCTGCCCAGCAGCACAGTTAGTACAGCACGAATGTTTGGCCTCTGCTCCCACAGCAGAAGAGCCAGGATTGAAAGCTGGTGCTGGACCTGTTCAGCACACAATCCCTTTTACATTGGTGCATTCATCGTTGCTTTCACTGCGCACTTTCATACAGGAAAAGCATTTGAATAGAATCAGTCCAGAGGCTGCTCTCTGCTGCGCAGCAACACAGTCAGCACAGAATGAACAGTGGCATCTGCTCACACGGCAGAAGGAGCAGCAGGGAAAGCTAGTGCTCTGCTTCTTCAGTACACAAGCAGCTTTGCAACGGGGTCAACATCATTGCAGTCTCTCCTCGGTTTCCTACCTAAAAGTCCATTTGAATCCAAATTCTCAGGTGGTGTCTCTCAGCTGCCCAGCAGCACAGTGAGTACTGCACGAACGTTTGGCATCTGCTCCCACAGCAGAAGAGCCAGGATTGAAAGCTGGTGCTGGACCTGTTCAGCACACAATCCCCTTTACATTGGTGCATCCATCGTTGCTTTCACTGCTAACACTCGTACAGGAAACGCATTTGAATGGAATCAGTCCAGAGCCTGCTCTCTGCTGCGCAGCAACACAGTCAGCACTGAATGAACAGTGGCATCTGCTCACACGGCAGAAGGAGCAGCAGGGAAAGCTAGTGCTCTGCTTCTTCAGCACACAAGCAGCTTTGCAACGGGGTCACCATCATTGCAGTCTCTCCTCGGTTTCCTACCTAAAAGTCCATTTGAATCAAAATTCTCAGGTGGTGTCTCTCAGCTGCCCAGCAGCACAGTTAGTACAGCACGAACGTTTGGCCTCTGCTCCCACAGCAGAAGAGCCAGGATTGAAAGCTGGTGATGGACCTGTTCAGCACATAATCCCTTTTACATTGGTGCATTCATCGTTGATTTCACTGCTCACTTTGATACAGGAAAAGCATTTGAATAGAATCAGTCCAGAGGCTGCTCTCTGCTGCGCAGGAACACAGTCAGCACAGAATGAACAGTGGCATCTGCTCACACGGCAGAAGGAGCAGCAGGGAAAGCTAGTGCTCTGCTTCTTCAGCACACAAGCAGCTTTGCAACGGGGTCACCATCATTGCAGTCTCTCCTCGGTTTCCTACCTAAAAGTCCATTTGAATCCAAATTCTCAAGCCGTCTCAGCTGCCCAGCAGCACAGTGAGTACAGCACGAACGTTTGGCCTCTGCTCCCACCGCAGAAGAGCAAGGATTGAAAGCTGGTGCTGGACCTGTTCAGCACACAATCCCCTTTACATTGGTGCCTCCATCGTTGCTTTCACTGCTAACACTCGTACAGGAAAAGCATTTGAATAGAATCAGTCCAGAGCCTGCTCCCTGCTGGCAGCAACACAGCACAGAATGAACAGGGGCATCTGCTCACACGGCAGAAGGAGCAGCAGGGAAAGCTAGTGCTGTGTCTCTTCAGCACACAAGCAGCTTTGCAACGGGGTCACCATCATTGCAGTCTCTCCTCGGATTCATACCTAAAAGTCCATTTGAATCCAAATTCTCAGGTGGTGTCTCTCAGCTGCCCAGCAGCACAGTTAGTACAGCACGAACGTTTGGCCTCTGCTCCCACAGCAGAAGAGCCAGGATTGAAAGCTGGTGCTGGACCTGTTCAGCAAACAATCCCCTTTACATTGGTGCCTCCATCGTTGCTTTCACTGCTCACATTCATACAGGAAAAGCATTTGAATGGAATCAGTCCAGAGGCTGCTCTCTGCTGCGCAGGAACACAGTCAGCGCAGAATGAACAGTGGCATCTGCTCACACGGCAGAAGGAGCAGCAGGGAAAGCTAGTGCTCTGCTTCTTCAGCACACAAGCAGCTTTGCAACGGGGTCACCATCATTGCAGTCTCTCCTCGGGTTCATACCTAAAAGTCCATTTGAATCCAAATTCTCAGGTGGTGTCTCTCAGCTGCCCAGCAGCACAGTTAGTACAGCACGAACGTTTGGCCTCTGCTCCCACAGCAGAAGAGCCAGGATTGAAAGCTGGTGCTGGACCTGTTCAGCACACAATCCCCTTTACATTGGTGCCTCCATCGTTGCTTTCACTGCTCACTTTCATACAGGAAAAGCATTTGAATGGAATCAGTCCAGAGCCTGCTCTCTGCTGCGCAGGAACACAGTCAGCACAGAATGAACAGTGTTATCTGCTCACACGGCAGAAGGAGCAGCAGGGAAAGCTAGTGCTCTGCTTCTTCTGCACACAAGCAGCTTTGCAACGGGGTCACCATCATTGCAGTCTCTCCTCGGTTTCATACCTAAAAGTCCATTTGAATCCAAATTCTCAAGCGGTCTCAGCTGCACAGCAGCACAGTGAGTACTGCACGAACGTTTGGCATCTGCTCCCACAGCAGAAGAGCAAGGATTGAAAGCTGGTGCTGGACCTGTTCAGCACACAATCCCCTTTACATTGGTGCATCCATCGTTGCTTTCACTGCTAACACTCGTACAGGAAAAGCATTTGAATAGAATCAGTCCTGAGGCTGCTCTCTGCTGCGCAGCAACACAGTCAGCACAGAATGAACAGTGGCATCTGCTCACACGGCAGAAGGAGCTGCAGGGAAAGCTAGTGCTGTGTCTCTTCAGCACACAAGCAGCTTTGCAACGGGGTCACCATCATTGCAGTCTCTCCTCGGGTTCATAACTAAAAGTCCATTTGAATCCAAATTCTCAGGTGGTGTCTCTCAGATGCCCAGCAGCACAGTTAGTACAGCACTAACGTTTGGCCTCTGCTCCCACAGCAGAAGAGCCAGGATTGAAAGCTGGTGCTGGACCTGTTCAGCACACAATCCCCTTTACATTGGTGCATCCATCGTTGCTTTCACTGCTCACATTCATACAGGAAAAGCATTTCAATGGAATCAGTCCAGAGGCTGCTCTCTGCTGCGCAGCAACACTGTCAGCACAGAATGAAGAGTGGCATCTGCTCACACGGCAGAAGGAGCAGCAGGGAAAGCTAGTGCTCTGCTTCTTCAGCACACAAGCAGCTTTGCAACGGGGTCACCATCATTGCAGTCTCTCCTCGGGTTCATACCTAAAAGTCCATTTGAATCCAAATTCTCAGGTGGTGTCTCTCAGCTGCCCAGCAGCACAGTTAGTACAGCACGAACGTTTGGCCTCTGCTCCCACAGCAGAAGAGCCAGGATTGAAAGCTGGTGCTGGACCTGTTCAGCACACAATCCCTTTTACATTGGTGCCTCCATCGTTGCTTTCACTGCTCATTTTCATACAGGAAAAGCATTTGAATGGAATCAGTCCAGAGCCTGCTCTCTGCTGCGCAGGAACACAGTCAGCACAGAATGAACAGTGGCATCTGCTCACACGGCAGAAGGAGCAGCAGGGAAAGCTAGTGCTCTGCTTCTTCAGCACACAAGCAGCTTTGCAACGGGGTCACCATATTGCAGTCTCTCCTCGGGTTCATACCTAAAAGTCCATTTGAATCCAAATTCTCAAGCGGTCTCAGCTGCCCAGCAGCACAGTGAGTACTGCACGAACGTTTGGCCTCTGCTCCCACAGCAGAAGAGCAAGGATTGAAAGCTGGTGCTGGACCTGTTCAGCACACAATCCCCTTTACATTGGTGCATCCATCGTTGCTTTCACTGCTAACACTCGTACAGGAAAAGCATTTGAATAGAATCAGTCCTGAGGCTGCTCTCTGCTGCGCAGCAACACAGTCAGCACAGAATGAACAGTGGCATCTGCTCACACGGCAGAAGGAGCAGCAGGGAAAGCTAGTGCTCTGCTTCTTCAGCACACAAGCAGCTTTGCAACGGGGTCACCATCATTGCAGTCTCTCCTCGGCTTCATACCTAAAAGTCCTTTTGAATCCGAATTCTCAGGTGGTGTCTCTCAGCTGCCCAGCAGCACAGTTAGTACAGCATGAACGTTTGGCCTCTGCTCCCACAGCAGAAGAGCCAGGATTGAAAGCTGGTGCTGGACCTGTTCAGCACACAATCCCCTTTACATTGGTGCATCCATCGTTGCTTTCACTGCTCACATTCATACAGGAAAAGCATTTGAATGGAATCAGTCCAGAGGCTGCTCTCTGCTGCCCAGCAACACAGTCAGCACAGAATGAACAGTGGCATCTGATCACACGGCAGAAGGAGCAGCAGGGAAAGCTAGTGCTCTGCTTCTTCAGCACACAAGGAGCTTTGCAACGGGGTCACCATCATTGCAGTCTCTCCTCGGTTTCATACCTAAAAGTCCATTTGAATCCAAATTCTCAGGTGGTGTCTCTCAGCTGCCCAGCAGCACAGTGAGTACTGCACGAACGTTTGGCATCTGCTCCCACAGCAGAAGAGCCAGGATTGAAAGCTGGTGCTGGACCTGTTCAGCACACAATCCCCTTTACATTGGTGCATCCATCGTTGCTTTCACTGCTAACACTCGTACAGGAAAAGCATTTGAATGGAATCAGTCCAGAGCCTGCTCTCTGCTGCGCAGCAACACAGTCAGCACTGAATGAACAGTGGCATGTGCTCACACGGCAGAAGGAGCAGCAGGGAAAGCTAGTGCTCTGCTTCTTCAGCACACAAGCAGCTTTGCAACGGGGTCACCATCATTGCAGTCTCTCCTCGGTTTCATACCTAAAAGTCCATTTGAATCCAAATTCTCAGGTGGTGTCTCTCAGCTGCCCAGCAGCACAGTTAGTACAGCACGAACGTTTGGCCTCTGCTCCCACAGCAGAAGAGCCAGGATTGAAAGCTGGTGATGGACCTGTTCAGCACATAATCCCTTTTACATTGGTGCATTCATCGTTGATTTCACTGCTCACTTTCATACAGGAAAAGCATTTGAATAGAATCAGTCCAGAGGCTGCTCTCTGCTGCGCAGGAACACAGTCAGCACAGAATGAACAGTGGCATCTGCTCACACGGCAGAAGGAGCAGCAGGGAAAGCTAGTGCTCTGCTTCTTCAGCACACAAGCAGCTTTGCAACGGGGTCACCATCATTGCAGTCTCTCCTCGGTTTCCTACCTAAAAGTCCATTTGAATCCAAATTCTCAAGCCGTCTCAGCTGCCCAGCAGCACAGTGAGTACAGCACGAACGTTTGGCCTCTGCTCCCACAGCAGAAGAGCAAGGATTGAAAGCTGGTGCTGGACCTGTTCAGCACACAATCCCCTTTACATTGGTGCCTCCATCGTTGCTTTCACTGCTAACACTCGTACAGGAAAAGCATTTGAATAGAATCAGTCCAGAGCCTGCTCCCTGCTGGCAGCAACACAGCACAGAATGAACAGGGGCATCTGCTCACACGGCAGAAGGAGCAGCAGGGAAAGCTAGTGCTGTGTCTCTTCAGCACACAAGCAGCTTTGCAACGGGGTCACCATCATTGCAGTCTCTCCTCGGGTTCATACCTAAAAGTCCATTTGAATCCAAATTCTCAGGTGGTGTCTCTCAGCTGCCCAGCAGCACAGTTAGTACAGCACGAACGTTTGGCCTCTGCTCCCACAGCAGAAGAGCCAGGATTGAAAGCTGGTGCTGGAACTGTTCAGCAAACAATCACCTTTACATTGGTGCCTCCATCGTTGCTTTCACTGCTCACATTCATACAGGAAAAGCATTTGAATGGAATCAGTCCAGAGGCTGCTCTCTGCTGCGCAGGAACACAGTCAGCACAGAATGAACAGTGGCATCTGCTCACACGGCAGAAGGAGCAGCAGGGAAAGCTAGTGCTCTGCTTCTTCAGCACACAAGCAGCTTTTCAACGGGGTCACCATCATTGCAGTCTCTCCTCGGGTTCATACCTAAAAGTCCATTTGAATCCAAATTCTCAGGTGGTGTCTCTCAGCTGCCCAGCAGCACAGTTAGTACAGCACGAACGTTTGGCCTCTGCTCCCACAGCAGAAGAGCCAGGATTGATAGCTGGTGCTGGACCTGTTCAGCACACAATCCCTTTTACATTGGTGCCTCCATCGTTGCTTTCACTGCTCACTTTCATACAGGAAAAGCATTTGAATGGAATCAGTCCAGAGCCTGCTCTCTGCTGCGCAGGAACACAGTCAGCACAGAATGAACAGTGTTATCTGCTCACACGGCAGAAGGAGCAGCAGGGAAAGCTAGTGCTCTGCTTCTTCTGCACACAAGCAGCTTTGCAACGGGGTCACCATCATTGCAGTCTCTCCTCGGTTTCATACCTAAAAGTCCATTTGAATCCAAATTCTCAAGCGGTCTCAGCTGCACAGCAGCACAGTGAGTACTGCACGAACGTTTGGCATCTGCTCCCACAGCAGAAGAGCAAGGATTGAAAGCTGGTGCTGGACCTGTTCAGCACACAATCCCCTTTACATTGGTGCATCCATCGTTGCTTTCACTGCTAACACTCGTACAGGAAAAGCATTTGAATAGAATCAGTCCTGAGGCTGCTCTCTGCTGCGCAGCAACACAGTCAGCACAGAATGAACAGTGGCATCTGCTCACACGGCAGAAGGAGCCGCAGAAAAAGCTAGTGCTCTGCTTCTTCAGCACAAAAGCAGCTTTGCAACGGGGTCACCATCATTGCAGTCTCTCCTCGGTTTCATACCTAAAAGTCCATTTGAATCCAAATTCTCTAGCCGTCTCAGCTGCCCAGCAGCACAGTGAGTTCAGCACGAACGTTTGGCCTCTGCTCCCAAGGCAGAAGAGCCAGGATTGAAAGCTGGTGCTGGACCTGTTCAGCACACAATCCCCTTTACATTGGTGCATCCATCGTTGCTTTCACTGCTAACACTCGTACAGGAAAAGCATTTGAATAGAATCAGTCCAGAGCCTGCTCCCTGCTGGCAGCAACACAGCACAGAATGAACAGTGTTATCTGCTCACACGGCAGAAGGAGCAGCAGGGAAAGCTAGTGCTGTGTCTCTTCAGCACACAAGCAGCTTTGCAACGGGGTCACCATCATTGCAGTCTCTCCTCGGGTTCATAACTAAAAGTCCATTTGAATCCAAATTCTCAGGTGGTGTCTCTCAGCTGCCCAGCAGCACAGTTAGTACAGCACTAACGTTTGGCCTCTGCTCCCACAGCAGAAGAGCCAGGATTGAAAGCTGGTGCTGGACCTGTTCAGCACACAATCACCTTTACATTGGTGCCTCCATCGTTGCTTTCACTGCTCACATTCATACAGGAAAAGCATTTGAATGGAATCAGTCCAGAGGCTGCTCTCTGCTGCGCAGCAACACTGTCAGCACAGAATGAAGAGTGGCATCTGCTCACACGGCAGAAGGAGCAGCAGGGAAAGCTAGTGCTCTGCTTCATCAGCACACAAGCAGCTTTGCAACGGGGTCACCATCATTGCAGTCTCTCCTCGGCTTCATACCTAAAAGTCCATTTGAATCCAAATTCTCAGGTGGTGTCTCTCAGCTGCCCAGCAGCACAGTTAGTACAGCACGAACGTTTGGCCTCTGCTCCCACAGCAGAAGAGCCAGGATTGAAAGCTGGTGCTGGACCTGTTCAGCACACAATCCCCTTTACATTGGTGCATCCATCGTTGCTTTCACTGCTAACACTCGTACAGGAAAAGCATTTGAATAGAATCAGTCCTGAGGCTGCTCTCTGCTGCGCAGCAACACAGTCAGCACAGAATGAAGAGTGGCATCTGCTCACACGGCAGAAGGAGCAGCAGGGAAAGCTAGTGCTCTGCTTCTTCAGCACACAAGCAGCTTTGCAACGGGGTCACCATCATTGCAGTCTCTCCTCGGGTTCATACCTAAAAGTCCATTTGAATCCAAATTCTCAGGTGGTGTCTCTCAGCTGCCCAGCAGCACAGTTAGTACAGCACGAATGTTTGGCCTCTGCTCCCACAGCAGAAGAGCCAGGATTGAAAGCTGGTGCTGGACCTGTTCAGCACACAATCCCTTTTACATTGGTGCATTCATCGTTGCTTTCACTGCGCACTTTCATACAGGAAAAGCATTTGAATGGAATCAGTCCAGAGGCTGCTCTCTGCTGCGCAGCAACACAGTCAGCACAGAATGAAGAGTGGCATCTGCTCACACGGCAGAAGGAGCAGCAGGGAAAGCTAGTGCTCTGCTTCTTCAGTACACAAGCAGCTTTGCAACGGGGTCAACATCATTGCAGTCTCTCCTCGGTTTCCTACCTAAAAGTCCATTTGAATCCAAATTCTCAGGTGGTGTCTCTCAGCTGCCCAGCAGCACAGTTAGTACAGCACGAACGTTTGGCCTCTGCTCCCACAGCAGAAGAGCCAGGATTGAAAGCTGGTGCTGGACCTGTTCAGCACACAATCCCTTTTACATTGGTGCCTCCATCGTTGCTTTCACTGCTCACTTTCATACAGGAAAAGCATTTGAATGGAATCAGTCCAGAGCCTGCTCTCTGCTGCGCAGGAACACAGTCAGCACAGAATGAACAGTGGCATCTGCTTACACGGCAGAAGGAGCAGCAGGGAAAGCTAGTGCTCTGCTTCTTCAGCACACAAGCAGCTTTGCAACGGGGTCACCATCATTGCAGTCTCTCCTCGGTTTCCTACCTAAAAGTCCATTTGAATCCAAATTCTCAAGCCGTCTCAGCTGCCCAGCAGCACAGTGAGTACTGCACGAACGTTTGGCCTCTGCTCCCACAGCAGAAGAGCAAGGATTGAAAGCTGGTGCTGGACCTGTTCAGCACACAATCCCCTTTACATTGGTGCCTCCATCGTTGCTTTCACTGCTAACACTCGTACAGGAAAAGCATTTGAATAGAATCAGTCCAGAGGCTGCTCCCTGCTGGCAGCAACACAGCACAGAATGATCAGGGGCATCTGCTCACACGGCAGAAGGACCAGCAGGGAAAGCTAGTGCTGTGTCTCTTCAGCACACAAGCAGCTTTGCAACGGGGTCACCATCATTGCAGTCTCTCCTCGGGTTCATACCTAAAAGTCCATTTGAATCCAAATTCTCAGGTGGTGTCTCTCAGCTGCCCAGCAGCACAGTTAGTACAGCACGAACGTTTGGCCTCTGCTCCCACAGCAGAAGAGCCAGGATTGAAAGCTGGTGATGGACCTGTTCAGCACACAATCCCTTTTACATTGGTGCATTCATCGTTGCTTTCACTGCTCACTTTCATACAGGAAAAGCATTTGAATGGAATCTGTCCAGAGCCTGCTCTCTGCTGCGCAGCAACACAGTCACCACAGAATGAACAGTGGCATCTGCTCACACGGCAGAAGGAGCAGCAGGGAAAGCTAGTGCTCTGCTTCTTCAGCACACAAGCAGCTTTGCAACGGGGTCACCATCATTGCAGTCTCTCCTCGGGTTCATACCTAAAAGTCCATTTGAATCCAAATTCTCAGGTGGTGTCTCTCAGCTGCCCAGCAGCACAGTTAGTACAGCACGAACGTTTGGCCTCTGCTCCCACAGCAGAAGAGCCAGGATTGAAAGCTGGTGCTGGACCTGTTCAGCAAACAATCACCTTTACATTGGTGCCTCCATCGTTGCTTTCACTGCTCACATTCATACAGGAAAAGCATTTGAATGGAATCAGTCCAGAGCCTGCTCTCTGCTGCGCAGGAACACAGTCATCACAGAATGAAGAGTGGCATCTGCTCACACGGCAGAAGGAGCAGCAGGGAAAGCTAGTGCTCTGCTTCTTCAGCACACAAGCAGCTTTGCAACGGGTTCACCATATTGCAGTCTCTCCTCGGGTTCATACCTAAAAGTCCATTTGAATCCAAATTCTCAAGCGGTCTCAGCTGCCCAGCAGCACAGTGAGTACTGCACGAACGTTTGGCCTCTGCTCCCACAGCAGAAGAGCAAGGATTGAAAGCTGGTGCTGGACCTGTTCAGCACACAATCCCCTTTACATTGGTGCATCCATCGTTGCTTTCACTGCTAACACTCGTACAGGAAAAGCATTTGAATAGAATCAGTCCTGAGGCTGCTCTCTGCTGCGCAGCAACACAGTCAGCACAGAATGAACAGTGGCATCTGCTCACACGGCAGAAGGAGCAGCAGGGAAAGCTAGTGCTCTGCTTCTTCAGCACACAAGCAGCTTTGCAACGGGGTCACCATCATTGCAGTCTCTCCTCGGCTTCATACCTAAAAGTCCTTTTGAATCCGAATTCTCAGGTGGTGTCGCTCAGCTGCCCAGCAGCACAGTTAGTACAGCACGAACGTTTGGCCTCTGCTCCCACAGCAGAAGAGCCAGGATTGAAAGCTGGTGCTGGACCTGTTCAGCACACAATCCCCTTTACATTGGTGCATCCATCGTTGCTTTCACTGCTCACATTCATACAGGAAAAGCATTTGAATGGAATCAGTCCAGAGGCTGCTCTCTGCTGCCCAGCAACACAGTCAGCACAGAATGAACAGTGGCATCTGCTCACACGGCAGAAGGAGCAGCAGGGAAAGCTAGTGCTCTGCTTCTTCAGCACACAAGGAGCTTTGCAACGGGGTCACCATCATTGCAGTCTCTCCTCGGTTTCATACCTAAAAGTCCATTTGAATCCAAATTCTCAGGTGGTGTCTCTCAGCTGCCCAGCAGCACAGTGAGTACTGCACGAACGTTTGGCATCTGCTCCCACAGCAGAAGAGCCAGGATTGAAAGCTGGTGCTGGACCTGTTCAGCACACAATCCCCTTTACATTGGTGCATCCATCGTTGCTTTCACTGCTAACACTCGTACAGGAAAAGCATTTGAATGTAATCAGTCCAGAGCCTGCTCTCTGCTGCGCAGCAACACAGTCAGCACTGAATGAACAGTGGCATCTGCTCACACGGCAGAAGGAGCAGCAGGGAAAGCTAGTGCTCTGCTTCTTCAGCACACAAGCAGCTTTGCAACGGGGTCACCATCATTGCAGTCTCTCCTCGGTTTCCTACCTAAAAGTCCATTTGAATCAAAATTCTCAGGTGGTGTCTCTCAGCTGCCCAGCAGCACAGTTAGTACAGCACGAACGTTTGGCCTCTGCTCCCACAGCAGAAGAGCCAGGATTGAAAGCTGGTGATGGACCTGTTCAGCACACAATCCCTTTTACATTGGTGCATTCATCGTTGCTTTCACTGCTCACTTTCATACAGGAAAAGCATTTGAATAGAATCAGTCCAGAGGCTGCTCTCTGCTGCGCAGGAACACAGTCAGCACAGAATGAACAGTGGCATCTGCTCACACGGCAGAAGGAGCAGCAGGGAAAGCTAGTGCTCTGCTTCTTCAGCACACAAGCAGCTTTGCAACGGGGTCACCATCATTGCAGTCTCTCCTCGGTTTCCTACCTAAAAGTCCATTTGAATCCAAATTCTCAAGCCGTCTCAGCTGCCCAGCAGCACAGTGAGTACAGCACGAACGTTTGGCCTCTGCTCCCACAGCAGAAGAGCAAGGATTGAAAGCTGGTGCTGGACCTGTTCAGCACACAATCCCCTTTACATTGGTGCCTCCATCGTTGCTTTCACTGCTAACACTCGTACAGGAAAAGCATTTGAATAGAATCAGTCCAGAGCCTGCTCCCTGCTGGCAGCAACACAGCACAGAATGAACAGGGGCATCTGCTCACACGGCAGAAGGACCAGCAGGGAAAGCTAGTGCTGTGTCTCTTCAGCACACAAGCAGCTTTGCAACGGGGTCACCATCACTGCAGTCTCTCCTCGGGTTCATACCTAAAAGTCCATTTGAATCCAAATTCTCAGGTGGTGTCTCTCAGCTGCCCAGCAGCACAGTTAGTACAGCACGAACGTTTGGCCTCTGCTCCCACAGCAGAAGAGCCAGGATTGAAAGCTGGTGCTGGACATGTTCAGCAAACAATCACCTTTACATTGGTGCCTCCATCGTTGCTTTCACTGCTCACATTCATACAGGAAAAGCATTTGAATGGAATCAGTCCAGAGGCTGCTCTCTGCTGCGCAGGAACACAGTCAGCACAGAATGAACAGTGGCATCTGCTCACACGGCAGAAGGAGCAGCAGGGAAAGCTAGTGCTCTGCTTCTTCAGCACACAAGCAGCTTTGCAACGGGGTCACCATCATTGCAGTCTCTCCTCGGGTTCATACCTAAAAGTCCATTTGAATCCAAATTCTCAGGTGGTGTCTCTCAGCTGCCCAGCAGCACAGTTAGTACAGCACGAACGTTTGGCCTCTGCTCCCACAGCAGAAGAGCCAGGATTGAAAGCTGGTGCTGGACCTGTTCAGCACACAATCCCTTTTACATTGGTGCCTCCATCGTTGCTTTCCCTGCTCATTTTCATACAGGAAAAGCATTTGAATGGAATCAGTCCAGAGCCTGCTCTCTGCTGCGCAGGAACACAGTCAGCACAGAATGAACAGTGGCATCTGCTCACACGGCAGAAGGAGCAGCAGGGAAAGCTAGTGCTCTGCTTCTTCAGCACACAAGCAGCTTTTCAACGGGGTCACCATCATTGCAGTCTCTCCTCGGGTTCATACCTAAAAGTCCATTTGAATCCAAATTCTCAAGCCGTCTCAGCTGCCCAGCAGCACAGTGAGTACTGCACGAACGTTTGGCATCTGCTCCCACAGCAGAAGAGCAAGGATTGAAAGCTGGTGCTGGACCTGTTCAGCACACAATCCCCTTTACATTGGTGCATCCATCGCTGCTTTCACTGCTAACACTCGTACAGGAAAAGCATTTGAATAGAATCAGTCCTGAGGCTGCTCTCTGCTGCGCAGCAACAAAGTCAGCACAGAATGAACAGTGGCATCTGCTCACACGGCAGAAGGAGCAGCAGGGAAAGCTAGTGCTCTGCTTCTTCAGCACACAAGCAGCTTTGCAACGGGGTCACCATCATTGCAGTCTCTCCTCGGTTTCCTACCTAAAAGTCCATTTGAATCCAAATTCTCAGGTGGTGTCTCTCAGCTGCCCAGCAGCACAGTTAGTACAGCACGAACGTTTGGCCTCTGCTCCCACAGCAGAAGAGCCAGGATTGAAAGCTGGTGATGGACCTGTTCAGCACACAATCCCTTTTACATTGGTGCATTCATCGTTGCTTTCACTGCTCACTTTCATACAGGAAAAGCATTTGAATGGAATCAGTCCAGAGCCTGCTCTCTGCTGCGCAGCAACACAGTCAGCACAGAATGAACAGTGGCATCTGCTCACACGGCAGAAGGAGCAGCAGGGAAAGCTAGTGCTCTGCTTCTTCAGCACACAAGCAGCTTTGCAACGGGGTCACCATCATTGCAGTCTCTCCTCGGCTTCATACCTAAAAGTCCTTTTGAATCCGAATTCTCAGGTGGTGTCGCTCAGCTGCCCAGCAGCACAGTTAGTACAGCACGAACGTTTGGCCTCTGCTCCCACAGCAGAAGAGCCAGGATTGAAAGCTGGTGCTGGACCTGTTCAGCACACAATCCCCTTTACATTGGTGCATCCATCGTTGCTTTCACTGCTAACACTCGTACAGGAAAAGCATTTGAATAGAATCAGTCCAGAGCCTGCTCCCTGCTGGCAGCAACACAGCACAGAATGAAGAGTGGCATCTGCTCACACGGCAGAAGGACCAGCAGGGAAACCTAGTGCTGTGTCTCTTCAGCACACAAGAAGCTTTGCAACGGGGTCACCATCACTGCAGTCTCTCCTCGGGTTCATACCTAAAAGTCCATTTGAATCCAAATTCTCAGGTGGTGTCTCTCAGCTGCCGAGCAGCACAGTTAGTACAGCACGAACGTTTGCCCTCTGCTCCCACAGCAGAAGAGCCAGGATTGAAAGCTGGTGCTGGACCTGTTCAGCACACAATCCCCTTTACATTGGTGCATCCATCGTTGCTTTCACTGCTAACACTCGTACAGGAAAAGCATTTGAATAGAATCAGTCCTGAGGCTGCTCTCTGCTGCGCAGCAACACAGTCAGCACAGAATGAACAGTGGCATCTGCTCACACGGCAGAAGGAGCAGCAGGGAAAGCTAGTGCTCTGCTTCTTCAGCACACAAGCAGCTTTGCAACGGGGTCACCATCATTGCAGTCTCTCCTCGGTTTCCTACCTAAAAGTCCATTTGAATCCAAATTCTCAGGTGGTGTCGCTCAGCTGCCCAGCAGCACAGTGAGTACAGCACGAACGTTTGGCCTCTGCTCCCACAGCAGAAGAGCCAGGATTGAAAGCTGGTGCTGGACCTGTTCAGCACACAATCCCCTTTACATTGGTGCCTCCATCGTTGCTTTCACTGCTAACACTCATACAGGAAAAGCATTTGAATAGAATCCGTCCAGAGCCTGCTCCCTGCTGGCAGCAACACAGCACAGAATGAACAGTGGCATCTGCTCACACGGCAGAAAGACCAGCAGGTAAAGATAGTGCTGTGTCTCTTCAGCACACAAGCAGCTTTGCAACGGGGTCACCATCATTGCAGTCTCTCCTCGGGTTCATAACTAAAAGTCCATTTGAATCCAAATTCTCAGGTGGTGTCTCTCAGCTGCCCAGCAGCACAGTTAGTACAGCACGAACGTTTGGCCTCTGCTCCCACAGCAGAAGAGCCAGGATTGAAAGCTGGTGCTGGACCTGTTCAGCACACAATCACCTTTACATTGGTGCCTCCATCGTTGCTTTCACTGCTCACATTCATACAGGAAAAGCATTTGAATGGAATCAGTCCAGAGGCTGCTCTCTGCTGCCCAGCAACACAGTCAGCACAGAATGAACAGTGGCATCTGCTCACACGGCAGAAGGAGCAGCAGGGAAAGCTAGTGCTCTGCTTCTTCAGCACACAAGCAGCTTTGCAACGGGGTCACCATCATTGCAGTCTCTCCTCGGGTTCATACCTAAAAGTCCATTTGAATCCAAATTCTCAGGTGGTGTCTCTCAGCTGCCCAGCAGCACAGTTAGTACAGCACGAACGTTTGGCCTCTGCTCCCACAGCAGAAGAGCCAGGATTGAAAGCTGGTGCTGGACCTGTTCAGCACACAATCCCTTTTACATTGGTGCCTCCATCGTTGCTTTCACTGCTCATTTTCATACAGGAAAAGCATTTGAATGGAATCAGTCCAGAGCCTGCTCTCTGCTGCGCAGGAACACAGTCAGCACAGAATGAACAGTGGCATCTGCTCACACGGCAGAAGGAGCAGCAGGGAAAGCTAGTGCTCTGCTTCTTCAGCACACAAGCAGCTTTTCAACGGGGTCACCATCATTGCAGTCTCTCCTCGGTTTCCTACCTAAAAGTCCATTTGAATCCAAATTCTCCAGCGGTCTCAGCTGCCCAGCAGCACAGTGAGTACTGCACGAACGTTTGGCATCTGCTCCCACAGCAGAAGAGCAAGGATTGAAAGCTGGTGCTGGACCTGTTCAGCACACAATCCCCTTTACATTGGTGCATCCATCGCTGCTTTCACTGCTAACACTCGTACAGGAAAAGCATTTGAATAGAATCAGTCCTGAGGCTGCTCTCTGCTGCGCAGCAACAAAGTCAGCACAGAATGAACAGTGGCATCTGCTCACACGGCAGAAGGAGCAGCAGGGAAAGCTAGTGCTCTGCTTCTTCAGCACACAAGCAGCTTTGCAACGGGGTCACCATCATTGCAGTCTCTCCTCGGTTTCCTACCTAAAAGTCCATTTGAATCCAAATTCTCAGGTGGTGTCTCTCAGCTGCCCAGCAGCACAGTTAGTACAGCACGAACGTTTGGCCTCTGCTCCCACAGCAGAAGAGCCAGGATTGAAAGCTGGTGATGGACCTGTTCAGCACACAATCCCTTTTACATTGGTGCATTCATCGTTGCTTTCACTGCTCACTTTCATACAGGAAAAGCATTTGAATGGAATCAGTCCAGAGCCTGCTCTCTGCTGCGCAGCAACACAGTCAGCACAGAATGAACAGTGGCATCTGCTCACACGGCAGAAGGAGCAGCAGGGAAAGCTAGTGCTCTGCTTCTTCAGCACACAAGCAGCTTTGCAACGGGGTCACCATCATTGCAGTCTCTCCTCGGCTTCATACCTAAAAGTCCTTTTGAATCCGAATTCTCAGGTGGTGTCGCTCAGCTGCCCAGCAGCACAGTTAGTACAGCACGAACGTTTGGCCTCTGCTCCCACAGCAGAAGAGCCAGGATTGAAAGCTGGTGCTGGACCTGTTCAGCACACAATCCCCTTTACATTGGTGCATCCATCGTTGCTTTCACTGCTAACACTCGTACAGGAAAAGCATTTGAATAGAATCAGTCCAGAGCCTGCTCCCTGCTGGCAGCAACACAGCACAGAATGAAGAGTGGCATCTGCTCACACGGCAGAAGGACCAGCAGGGAAACCTAGTGCTGTGTCTCTTCAGCACACAAGAAGCTTTGCAACGGGGTCACCATCATTGCAGTCTCTCCTCGGGTTCATACCTAAAAGTCCATTTGAATCCAAATTCTCAGGTGGTGTCTCTCAGCTGCCGAGCAGCACAGTTAGTACAGCACGAACGTTTGGCCTCTGCTCCCACAGCAGAAGAGCCAGGATTGAAAGCTGGTGCTGGACCTA